>NC_086453.1:289572031-289729531 GCF_028390025.1 Pseudophryne corroboree | reverse complement strand
CACACCTAGCACTAGAGCAGAGATTTACAACCTTTTACAACTCGCGGCACACTGAACAAGATTTAAATATTGCCAAGGCACACTCAAATATAATGATGATCAGGGCCGGTTCCGGGGCTTCTGGCGCCCCGGGCGGCATTAGGGGGCGTGGCTTCATACAGGGGGCGTGGTCAGTTACGCCCCCTGTACTGTTGTAGGATGTGCGGTGCGCGATGACGTCATCGCGCACCGCACAGCAAAGGTCCTGTCCACGAAGGTAAACTAGACGCTAAGCGTCTAGTTCCCTTCGTGGAGAGGACCTTTGCTGTGCGATGTGCGATGACGTCATCGCGCACCGCACATCATTACAGTGAAGGTCCTCTCCAGGAAGGGAAATTAGACGCGTAGCGTCTAGTTTCCCTTCACAGCGGGCAGCCAACGAAGGGAAATTAGACGCGTAGCGTCTAGTTTCCCTTCACAACGGGCAGCGGGGGGCACCACAGCAGCAGCGGATCTTGCCATGGTGCGGCGCCCTCCGGAAGGCGCCGGCGCCCTCCGGAAAGGCGGCGCCCTGGGCAAAAGTCCTGCTTGCCCGTGGCAAGATCCGCTACTGATGATGATGCATGGTACAGTTGCGTCTCCTAGGATGTCATGTCGCAGCTTCTCCATAGGTAACGCCTGAGCTACATTTGAGAAAGCCAGAAGAGCCCAACACTGCCCGGGCCCAAAATTAGAACTGGCTCTGCAACCGCTAAACCCATCAATATTGATCCTTCCAGGGCCTCAGTAGCAGCAAAACACTGACAGGCCTGGCTGTGCTTCTATGGCGGCACACCTGGAGAGTGGAGACTGCTCAGGGCACACTAGTGTGCTATGGCACAGTGGCTGAAAAACACTGCACTAGAGGATAAATAGAGTGCCCAGGGAAGGGGTTAGGCTCGAAAATACCCCTTCATATGTCATACAGAAATGGAAATACCCTTATAAAAAGGCTAAGGTATTTTTTGAAAATTTTAGTGTTACAAAGTTCCCTACGCTCAACAAGGGTAATTAAAAGCCAAGAAAAGAATAGGTTAATCCTTTCCTGTAGGTGGCACTGTTACTGTTGTTGTCTATGAAGAAGGTACAGGTCTGTATTCGACAAACCCAAGTAAGTAAATATTTCCAAATCAAAACTTAAGAACATCTATTAAAGACATCTTACCCTAACCATCCTATAACAAATGATTATATGTATTCTTGCCAATTTGATTTAATACATTTCTCTGAGGAATAAACTTTTTTTTTCTTTACAAATCATTAACATTCTATGGTTTCAATTAGCAGATTTATAAACAATGCTGTAACTTGTACTGACAGATGCAAAAAGATATATTCAGTAAATTAAGCAAAGCTTTACACAAGCATCCATCATGCGTTTTCCATTGCTGTGTGGCCTTATTCATTATCCTACAGTATTAGTAACAGGCAGTGGCACATTTTACCTAGGAGATGCAGGACTGCAGCCCCCCAGTAAAATATGGCAACTGTAGGGACTGCCTAGCAGTGGAAGGGATGTCCCATTGGAAGCACTCCCTGCTAATCACAGCCAGACAGGTAGTCCACTCCCTGGGGAAGGTGTTTTATCACCCTGGGACTGCCAGTCTGGACTGAAATTAGCAGAGAGAGCACGTCCAATGGGTAGCCTCTCCCCTGCTATATTGGCTGTCTAATCTGACTTCTAGGGGCTGCAGCGGATGCAGCCCCTGGAAGCCTGCTTGCTGATTGGGCACATGTGAGGGATCGTGCACATTTCAGAGCAGCACTAGATCCGCCAGGACAGAGGTAGGAGCTGCCGTGGGTGTGAATCAGGTTTGTGCTCAGTCTTGGTGTTATGCCTTAATTTTATTAATTGCTATAATGAGTTAAGAGGTACAAGCAGATGAGCGATCTGGACATGATAGCGTAACAATAGAGCGTCTGGAAAAATCCATTGTGCAGCACTAACCCAGCAAGATTCCTGAAAACAGCCCTTTCATAGTTCTCATCAGATATAGCTTAAAATGGTGCATACACCTAGGCTTCGGCCTGCATTGCTGTATTACCTGAGTTGCCTCAAACAGTACTTGATAAAGTGACCACTGGCCTCTCACTATGGCGGTCCAAAAGGCCATTGGGGAAAACGCAGAGAGAATACTTGATGGAGTTTGGACACAGTACTTTCCCCCGGCAATACTAAAGTGGAGCCTTCGCCCTGCACTCCTCTAAATGACCATTGCAATCCTCATATGGATTAATGATCCCTTTTTAAAGTCCCATTTGAGCCGCATTCTGTTCCCTTCAATGCCAGATGAATGGAACTCGGATTAGGCGGAATGCCAGTGTATGCTGAACGCCTGTGTGCACGCACCTTAACCCTTTCACTTCTAGATCTCATAGGGAATAGAGATGTATGTCAAAATGGTTACAAGCAGCCTTTGGAAAAGAGACAGCAAAATTTTTGTAGGCCAGTTGTGTCTGCAGACTACGATGGAACGATAACACATTACCTACTGGACCTTGCTATGGGTCTTTCTCTTGTATTGGCCTGTACCTCTCACTGCAAGTAGGGCCCAAGGCACATTATTTGTTGAGGCGCCCTTTGTTTAGCCTAATGACAGTTAAAATGTGTAATTTAACATTGCATTTAAAAAAAAATGTAAAAACAAATGGGGTAATAAAGTAAAACCAGTTATAGTAGTTTATATAATTAAGCATACTCTTGTACAAATTGGTTATTTGCTCTTACAATTTAAGTTTTTAGCATAAAAAGAACTACAGTAATTGTACAGAATACATCTTAGTATAAATCTGCTACAAAATGTATTTTGTGCAACAAAAATCTACAAAAGAGCTACAAGAAAGTTCACAATGTGCCTAATTCAGATCCCAAAGGGTGTGAGTGGCATAGCGCAAAGCACTGATGTTTGTTATTTTGCCAGTGGCATATCTACAGTATAATGGGTGCAGTGCACACCGGTCCCTGGGTTCAGGGGGGTCCCCACCGCACACCCTCCACGGCTCCACCCATTTATGAATACTTACCCCTCCGGAATCCCACGTTGGCAGCAGCAGCGCTGCACAATAAAAATATGCAGCAGCCATTTTCCCAGTGTTTTGCACATGCACAGCAGGAAAATCTCCGGGAAAGTGGCCACCACACCATTTCCCCAGGGACTTTTGCATGTGCATTACACTCTGGCTAGGGTCGCGTAGTGCCACTAGTGCCAAACTACTGGCTAGAGAGGAGGGGGAACAGATGGAGAATGCACACGAACCCCCTCCTCTCTTAATGCCCCCTTGCACTTTCCACATGCACCGATCCTAAACGCATGTGTTATTGGATACACTATGGCTGCAGACGTCATTAGAGTGACAGTCTGCAACCATTTGGGAGCGGGTAGGGGGGGCAGTGATAGCCTCCGTTTCCCAAAATGAAGTGTGTCACTGGCATTTTGGGGGAGTGTCGAGCCCAGAATGTCTGTCAGAAGATGGAGATTTCCTGACCTCTTTGCGGGAACTGTAGCTGCTGGCTTGCATGACCTCATTGGGTAAACAGCCGGATGATGGTATTGCAGGTGATCTGATGCTGCGTCCTAGGACGAGCGCGGATCACTAATGCATGCAGGAAGTGTCTACTTATAATGGACGCCCTCTGCTGCATTACCATACTAGTGCATCGCTGCAGCTTCCAAGGAAGCAGCGGTGATGCCTACTTCAACCACATCTGAATCAGGCCCCATTTGCTTAACATAATAGCTTTTACACCAAAACAGCTGAGGTTCTGGTACAAATATATTATTTGATCCTTGCGAAATTCATTTTGTACCCCAAAATTAAATGATTACAAGGATGTGTCACGTTGTAGGACTGCCAGTGTACATTTTGCAACACAGTAAGTCCAACTCACATTATGACATTCAGTGCCCAAGTTATATTACTCCACACTATAGTGCCTCCACTTCATTTTGTGCCACATTACAGTGCCCCAGTTCATATTATGTAACATTATAATGCCCTCCAGTTCACTTTATACCACATTACAATGAGCAGGTCCAAGGGCATAACTAGATATGGTGTAAGCCCAAAGGCAAAAGTTTGTATGGGTTCCTGTGTACCAACCAATGGTGAGAAATGTATGTAACACATGTAACTGTAACAGGATGGTGGGCCCATCTCAGCTTTGGGACCCAGAGAAGCTGCACTCCCTGCACATATGGTAGACACACAGAGGTGTCACTTACCTAGGTGACACCCGGTGTGGCGCTGCCTTGTATAAAACACATGTAATTGTAACAGGGAAGGTGGGTCATCTCAGTTCTGGGTCACCATAGCAGATGCACTCCCTGGACCTAGGGTAGCCATACCCTTGTATATAACACATGTAGCTGTGACAGGGAAGATTGGCCACTCTCATCTCTGGGCCACCATAGCAGATGTACTCCCTGCATCTATGGCAGCTACGCCCTTACGTATGTACTATTCTATATTAAATGTATGACAAACCCATCTCTGCATGGTGACATTGCTTTTACTTCTCCAGCATCACCTCCTCCTCCTAGGCATCACTTGTGTGCCTAGTGTGAAATCCTCTCCGGGTGCTCAGCTAGGGTGTAACTGCAAGCTGCCACACTTCACAGCCCACGGAGGAGAGTGGGAGTAGGGAAGCAACAAATGGGGGTTGCCACTTAAGGGGCAACAAATAATACATTCGGCCCTGTCTTTGTATCCGGTTCTGGCCTAGAACTTAAATTATGAGTCATTGTCCTCATTAGATGGAGATTTTTTTTATCTACCCAATCCAGCAGTACTCATCACTTACATCAGGATCCTCTTACTTTAAATGCGGCCATATGAAGTTAAACAGAGAGCTGTCAGCAACATGGACATTCAGAAGTAAGACCTTAGGTGAGTTACTAGCATTGGAGATTGTATTTCCATACATCAGGACATCACATCACACCAGGCCATCAGTAACCAGCCTCCTCCCATAACTTACCACCCCTCCCCATCCCTCTCACCAACTCTTACATCTTTCTCCCATGCATCTGGTGAGGAAGTCATGGCCTTCATTCGTTCCTCTCCCCTTACCACCTCCCCTCTTGACACTATAACTTCCCGCCTCCTCCGCTACCTCTCTCCTTCTGCCTGTTCCCATCTTTCCCACCTTCTCAATCTCTACCTCTCATCAGGCACTGTGCCCTCTGCCTTCAAACATGCACTCATATCTCCCATTCTTAAAAAAACCTACCCTTGATCCAAACACTCTCTCCTACTACCGACCCATCTCTCTTCTCCCTTTTGACTCCAAACTCCTTGAGCGTATTGTCTACAACCGCCTTACTTCCTTTCTTTCCTCACACTCACTACATGACCCATTCTAGTCTGGCTTCTGTCCTCTACACTCCACTGAAACTGCCCTTACAAAAGTCTGCAATGACCTCCATGCTGCTAAATCTAAGGGCCACTACCCTCTACTTATTCTTCTTGATCTCTCTGCTGCTTTTGACACGGTTGACCACCCTCTCCTACTGCAAATCCTTTACTCCATTGGTCTGCGTGACACTGCCCTCTCTTGGCTGTCTTCCTACCTCTCTGACTGTTCATTCTCTGTCTCCTCTCATGACTCCACCTCCCCCTCACTTCCACTAACTGTAGGTGTACCCCAAGGCTCTGTCCTTGGTCCTCTTCTCTTCTCTCTCTATACATCCTCACTAGGTAAGCTCATTAGCTCTTTTGATTTCCAATATCATCTCTATGCTGATGACACTCAAATCTATCTTTCCTCTCCGGACCTCTCCCCTGCTCTCCTCACTCGAATCTTCAACTTTCTCTCTGCTATCTCTGTTTGGATGTCCCAGCGCTTTCTTAAACTTAACATGTCTAAGACTGAGCTGATCATCTTCCCTCCCTCCCGCATAACCTCACCTCCTACAATCTCATTATCTATTGATGGCACTACTATCTCCTCTAGCCCCCAAGTGCGCTGTCTTGGAGTAATCCTTGACTCCTCCCTCTCCTTCAAACCACACATTCAGCACCTCTCACAAACCTGACGTTTTCATCTAAAAAATATTTCCAGGATCAGACCCTTTCTGACCCAGGATGCTACTAAGACCCTTATCCACCCACTGGTCATCTCCAGACTGGACTACTGTAATCTCCTCCTGACTGGCATTCCTGACAAATAACTCTCTCCACTCCAATCTATCCTCAATGCTGCTACCCGGCTCATTTTCCTTACCAAACGCACTACGTCCACCTCTCCTCTCCTACAAGACCTTCACTGGCTTCCCTTCCCTTTCAGAATCCATTTCAAGCTTCTCACACTCACTTACAAAGCCCTCACCCACTCCTCTCCCATTTACATCTCTGACCTCATCTCCCCTTACACTCCCACCCGCCATCTTCGCTCTGCGAATGCACGCCGACTCTCCTGCCTACTGATTACTTCCTCCCACTCCTACCTCCAAGATTTTTCACGTGCTGCTCCATTTCTCTGGAATTCCCTACCTCTCCCCCTCAGACTCTCCACCTCTCTACAAAACTTCAAACAGGCTCTCAAGACGCACTTTTTCACCAAACCCAGCCAAATCTCATCCTAACCCTCTGTTCCACGCTCTCTATGTACCCCGTCTGTGTCACCCCTGTCTGTCTACCCCTCACCTTTAGAATGTAAGCTCTCACGAGTAAGGCCCTCTTCCTTCATGTGCTTATCCTTTCTCTTAATTTAATAATCATCAACTGCATCAACTCCAGCAGTCCTCTGCCACCTGATACTTATTTCAGTGTCATCTACTGATGTAGCTATGTTCTACCCTGTACTTGTCCTATATTGTCTTCAACTGATAGTTGCTGTTTTCCTGTTTTGATTATTTATGTACTCTGTAATTGGGCGCTGCGGAACCCTTGTGGCGCCATATAAAGGATAATAATAATAATAATAATATTTCCCATGTAAGCTAGAACCACCCTGACTGTTCTATTGCACTGCGCCGAGCAATGCAGACAGCCGATGATATTACATTTTTCAATCCTAGGCCCTTGGTGCCAACCCAGGTTACATTGTGGTTATGCCAGGGCTGGTGCACTGCTTAGTAGTATGCAGTTGGGCAACAATGTATAAAATTACAATAGTGCTGAAAGAATAAAGGTTCTAATTACAGATCTTTCAGGCTGTAAAACATTTATTATATACATTTTCTTCTTCTTTACAACCGGACATCTAAGAGATTTATTCTTTGTACGGCAATAACTTCTGTAAGCTTTAAACAGTTGCTAATGCCGACCTGTAGGCCGTGTATTCAGTGCGCCATGTGCGATAGCCATTAGCAGGCACTTGCGTCTGTATGTTAAATAGCTCCTGATAATTCCAGGTCCTTGACTCTGCTATTTGGAAGTGATTTACTGCACTTAAAACTGGTTAAGTTGCATTATGTACATAGGTTCTTATAGTTCTCCCGACATAAATAGATTTCTATAACGCTTCTTACGAATAAAAGATCATTGCGCAAATTGGATTTATCTGCAATTGTATCAAGCTGGAAACAACAATACTGTACTGTGAGCTCCTTGTCTCTCCAATAAAGCTGCTGACAGCCGTGCATAATAATTCTTTCTACATTTTTTCCCTCTATCCTTTTCTTGATGTCTTTATGTGAATATGAGGCTACCATGAAAGGATTTGGGTGACCCCGGCCAGAGAAGAAAAGTGTGAGCCGAGCCTGTAGGCTCCCCGTGGAGCCTTCGCATCTTCTCCAGCTACCCACTTCTTGGCTTCAGTGCAGCTGAAGAGAAAGACGCTTCTTCACTCCGATTAAGACAATAGGGTTTTTGTCATGAACGGACAGGGGAAAACCAAAGGATGGAGGGGGCATTGCTATATGAGGGGTTTGGAGGGGTGAGACACAGATGCAAAACAAAAAAAATGATTTATTGCACTAGTGTCCTCTGTGGTATTTGGCCATCTTCCCAGAACCTGGCATCCGTGGCGGCAAAGGTGGGAGAAGATGGGATGGTTGTTTTCTGATGAACATGCATCCTCAGGACCTTGTATGGGCAAGATCAGGGACTGTCATGGTGATTTTACAGAATAAAAGATGAAAACTATAGTGAGAGACGTTTAAAGAAGTCATTCTACAGTGGGCTTTGTGACTTAACGCTGGGGAATAACAGAGCCCTTAAGCTAGTAGCAGGCTTTTTCCAGAAATCTATTTGTCTTTATTAAATACATCCTGCTACTTTTACTAAATACATTATCTTTATGCTTTCTTCTGTGCGTTCTAGCCAGATTTTTATAGCAGGTAGCATTTCTTGATGAAGCCCTGAAAAAGAACTGATGTTTTCTGTGCAGAATACAATTTATCTACAGACAGCCTCTCTATATCATATCCAAGGGTGACTAACTCAGCCTTGCATGAGGATATAACTACCTTATAAAGCCATTTGTTTATGGCCTGGTCAGTTCCTCAAACCATGGCATACATCCAGTAGCGGCTCTTGCCACGGGCAAGCAGGACTTTTGCCCGGGGCGCCGCCGCCGTGGCATGAGCCACTACTAACTGGGATGGCGGCGGCGGTGGTTAGAAAAAGGTCCTCTCCGCGAAGGGAAACGACATGCAGCGAAGTAGCGTCTAGTTTCCCTTCGCAGAGAGGACCTTTCTGTGCAGCGCTATGTGAGAGACGTCATGACATCTCTCCCATAGATCAGAGGAGCGGCGCCGGAGGCGGAGACAGAGTGCAGCAGTGGTTGGGAAGCAGGAACGGGGCTGGTAAGTATTTTTTATTTTTTTACTAGGGGTACAGCTACTGGTGGGCACAACTAATGGGGGCACAGCTGCAGGGGGCACAACTACTGGGGGCACAACATCTGCAGGGGGAACACCACAGCTGCAGGAGGCATAACAGCTACTGGGGGCACAACAGCTGCAGGGGGCACAACAGCTGCAGGGGGCACAACAACTACTGTGGGCATAGCTCTACAGGGTGCACAACTCTACAGGGAGCAAAACGGACCACGCCCCTTCCCTATGAAGCCATGCCCCTATTTTTGCCACGCACCTGCGGCGCGCACTAACCCTATTTCACCGTTGGGGAAGGGGGGGGCGGGAGGGGTGCCAAAGGAAACTTTCGCCCTGGGTGCCGCAAGGTCTAGAATCGGCCCTGCTAACATCAATCCTCCAGGATATGTCCCAACATATTGTATCACATGAAGAACAGGTTGGTTGACGAACGCTATTGCACTGCAAAGCTAGGTCAGGTGAAACATCCTAAAATTAGATATGTACAGTGCATCCGGAAAGTATTCAGCGCTTCACTTTCTAAACATTTTGTTATGTTACAGCCTTATTCCAAAATGGAATAAATTCATTTTTTGCCTCACAATTCTGCACACAATACCCCATAATGACAACGTGAAAAAAGTTTTTTTGAGATTATTGCAAATTTATTAAAAATAAAAAAATTAGAAATCACATGTATATAAGTATTCACAGCCTTTGCTCAATACTTTGTTGATGCACCTTTGGCAGCAATTACAGCCTCAAGTCTTTTTGAATATGATGCCATAAGCTTGACACACTTATCTTTGGGCAGTTTCGCCCATTCCTCTTTGCAGCACCTCTCAAGCTCCATCAGGTTGGATGGGAAGCGTTGGTGCACAGCCATTTTCAGATCTCTCCAGAGATGTTCAATTGGATTCAAGTCTGGGCTCTGGCTGGGCCACTCAAGTACATTCCCAGAGTTGTCCTGCAGCCACTCCTTTGATATTTTGGCTGCGTGCTTAGGGTCATTGTCCTGCTGAAAGATGAGCCGGCGCCCCAGTCTGAGGTCAAGAGCGATCTGGCGCAGGTTTTCATCCAGGATGTCTCTGTAGATTGCTGCATTCATCTTTCCCTCTATCCTAGTCTCCCAGTTCCTCACGCTGAAAAACATCCCCACAGCATGATACTTCCACCACCATGCTTCACTGTAGGGATGGTATTGGCCTGGTGATGAGCGATGCCTGGTTTCCTCCAAACATGACGCCTGGCATTCACGCCAAAGAGTTCAATCTTTGTCTCATCAGACCAGAGAATTTTGATTCTCATGGTCTGAGAGTCCTTCAGGTGCATTTTAGCAAACTCCAGGCGGGCTGCCATGTACTTTTTACTATGGAGTGGCTTCTGTCTGGCCACTCTACCATACAGGCCTGATTGGTGGATTGCTGCAGAGATGGTTGTTCTGCTGGAAGGTTCTCCTCACTCCACAGAAGAATGCTGTAGCTCTGACAGATTGACCATCGGGTTCTTGGTCACCACCCGGACTAGGGCCCTTCTCCCCCGATCACTCAGTTTAGATGGCCGTCCAGCTCTAGGAAGAGTCCTGGTGGTTCCGAACTACTTCCATTTACGGATGATGGAGGCCACTGTGCTCATTGGGACCTTCAAAGCAGCAGATATTTTTCTGTACCCTTCCCCAGATTTGTGCCTCAAGACAATCCTGTCTCGGAGGTCTACAGACAAATGTTTTGACTTCATGCTTGGTTTGTGCTCAGACATGCACTGTCAAGTGTGGGACCTTATATAGACAGGTGTGTGCCTTTCCAAATCATGTCCAAACAACTGAATTTACAACAGATGGACTCCAATTAAGCTGTAGGAACATCTCAAGGATGATCAGTGTAAACAGGATGCACCGGAGCTCAATTTTGAGCTTCATGGCAAAGGCTGTGAATACTTATGTACATGTGATTGCTTAGTTTTTTATTTTTAATAAATTTGCAAAAAAATCGCAATTTTTTTTTTTCAAGTTGTCATTATAGGGTATTGTGTGTAGAATTTTGAGGGAAAAAATGAATTTATTCCATTTTGGAATAAGGCTGTAACATAACAAAATGTGTAAAAAGTGAAACGCTGTAAATACTTTCCGGATGCACTGTACATATTCCTTGATTTACTTGCGTATTCTTTTGTGCAAACCATGTGACATCATGCTGCAGGTGGATGAGTAATATATGTAGGACTCCTGTTTCAGTACATAAGGCCAGACAGACGGCCGAACCAAGGGCCTAATTCAGACCTGATCGCTGCTGTGCATTTTCGCACAGCGGGTGATCAGGCACTAACTGCGCATACATATGCACCGCAATGCGCACGCGCATCGGATAAAAACAACGGCATCGCCGGTCAGCGACGAGATGGTGCGAAAAATCAGATCGCACGGGCGTTTGCAAGGTGATTGACAGGAAGAGGCCATTTGTGGGTGGTAACTGACCGTTTACTGGGAATGGCCGGAAAAACGCAGGCATGCCCAAGCATTTTCAGGGAGGGTGTCTGACCTCAGCTCCAGCCCCGATCAGCCTGTTCTCATCCCACTGTAGGAGTAAGTCCTGGGCTGCGCACAGACTGCACACACTGGATTTTGCAGCTCTGCGTACACATGAGATCACACACTTGCACCTCAAATTTTACACTCCCCCTGGAGGCGGCGACTATCTGAATGCAGGACAGCAATGTTTGCAGCCCAGCGATCAGGTCTGAATCACCCTCCAAGTGCAATAGCTCATAGAGCATACCTAATCAAAGACATACAGTACAAAGGAAAATTGTGTGTACTCTAGAGTACCCCCAATTTGTTTCATGCTGCATTATACCAAGAAGTACACTGAAATTCATCCTTTCACACCTTTCTTTTAATGCGGACTACAGCCTCTATGATTTGAGGAGAGTGCTGTTGTATATATATTTGAACATTACCGTCTCCAACCAGGTAGCCAGATCTAAAGGTCGACATGGTCAAATGATCGACAGGTACAAGTCCTTGACATGACAATGACCAACACAACATGTAGTTGACACGAGATTTGGGGAA
The DNA here is from genome assembly GCF_028390025.1 of Pseudophryne corroboree. Lineage (NCBI taxonomy): Eukaryota > Metazoa > Chordata > Amphibia > Anura > Myobatrachidae > Pseudophryne > Pseudophryne corroboree. The sequence continues at coordinate 289,717,684 of NC_086453.1, read as the reverse complement.
TTTTTATGCATTTTGTTAAGCTTTCTTCATACTTTACCATCCACGTGGGCTCCAAGGTAGGTAGCTCTTAGCTTAGACATATTGTAGTAAGGAGCCATTATCATGTGGCTCCTTGCTGGTTAATCTCAGACCCAGATTGGGGTAATGGAGGTGTGAGGTGTGGTGCCTCTGGACTGGCTGAGCTGGATGGCCTTAGTGTGACATACCTTTACATTCTATTAACACTTTTCACTTATTCATTTTTTAACACTATCTCTCTATTTTAATTGCATTTCATTTTTGTATCACTTTCTCTATAGCTTCGGCTTCCTAAATACTAATTTATTAACACTATAGTTTTTTCACTGGTATTCTGCCCTGGTCTTTCTGGCTTATGCTGGTGTTTTGGGGTGCCACACCCTGCACCTAGATATAGCGCTAGGGACCCCAAATATACAGAGACGCCTTGATGCGGCTTTGGGGCTTATTCACACATTTGCGCAAATGTAACCAAGATCTCTGAATTCTAATATTATGTGGGATTTATATCTGGTTACTGTTATCATTCAGGGTTCTGGTGGAAACATTGGGGGTAATTCCAAGTTGATCGCAGCAGGACATTTTTTAGCAATTGGGCAAAACCATGTGCACTGCAGGGGGGGCAGATATAACATGTGCAGAGAGAGTTAGATTTGGGTGGGTTATAGTGTTTCTGTGTAGGGTAAATACTGGCTGCTTTATTTTTACACTGCAAATTAGATTGCAGATTGAACACACCACACCCAAATCTAACTCTCTCTGCACATGTTAAATCTGCCTCCCCTGCAGTGCACATGGTTTTGCCCAACTGCTAAAAAATTTCCTGCTGCGATCAACTTGGAATTACCCTACAAATTGACAGCCCAAAAACTTGTGTCGACCTTTTCATGTGCCAAACATTTCAATGTCGACAGTTTGCTTGTGTTGATCTTGTACCCATGTCAATCTTGTGCATGTCGACCATTTGGGGGTCAGCCTAGGCACTGTTGACCTTTTCACTGTCAATTTATTATACCTCTAACCATTGTATCCTGAAAGCTAATACCGAACAAATGAAATAAATATAATAATATAATATTATAAATAAATAATAATGATAAGATGGACCCTATAGTAGCCTGTAAAAGAGATGTATGGTGAATGGGCACTGTTGTAGTGAGCTACACACTATGCTATAATCATGCTGATTAGCCAATATCCAGTTACTTACTACATGTCCAATAATCTTGGAGTGTGTCACAGCACCATACCCTCCAACATGACCCATTCCATTAGGTACAAAATGCTCTGTTCCTGGATTTCCTTGCCAGTGACATTGCAGAGGTGGGGCTACAGCGTAGTCCAAAATTCAAATAGGGGATCCACACCAACTGCCAATAAGTCCCAGCCGGCAATGTTTGGTAGTTTGGGGTGGCAGTTGGTGTGGCTCCCCTATCTGAACTTTGGATTGTGCTGTAGCACCGCCTCTGCTGCTGCCACAGGCAAGGAAATCCAGGGACAGAGCATTTTGTACCTAATAGAATGGGTCATGTTGGAGACAGATCGGATGATTGGCTCTTACCTGCTGCATGACATGTCCAAAAGGATGAGCCGATATTGTGCACATTTTGTAGTGTTTATGAATTTCCGATATGTCTGACATCTCTGCCCATAATTCGAATAAAAATTAAAATTTTGTGACAAGCTTTTGGACAGATTAGTTTGGATTGAAAAGATAAATCACTAGTATATACCGTACACTAGCAATTGGATGTCCTTTATATAGTTTCATCACCGGGAAAAACTTAAAGTTGGTCGGATCCAATGGCGTATTTATAGTGGCTGCAAGGCTTGCGATGCATACATGCCCATGTGTTCAGACAGGCCCACAACAAACCCATATATTGTTATACTTTCCACTCCAATATTTCCGGAGTCCCACGTGAGCCAGTGGCGCGGAGCTGCAGAGAAGCAAAAATCACAAGGAAAATGGCACTGCATCCATTAACCTGGTGATTCACTCATACACAGTAGGGAACAAGATGCGGGTGCCATGTTTCTGGAGTCCTGCTCAGGAGCAGTGCACAGAGCCTGCATGTGGCACCTCTACTCATTACAGTTACAGGACAAAAGTACACGTTTTTCCTGTATGTTTGGCATGAGCAAGCACATTAACAGCCAAGGACTTGCCAGTCTTATTTCAGTACTGAAGAGGGAAATACACTGAGACCGGAGAAAACATAATGTCTGTCGTTCAGCAGATGTATATATCTTACTCTTCTAAGTTTCCCATTGAAAGTATCTGAAGTATGTAATGTGAAAGAGATGGACAAATTCATCAGAAGTCACCAGCGTCATGAATCAACATGGGAGCAAGATCGTTTGCTTTGATAATATCATGGAGCTGACAGTGACAGTTTAAAATTACCTGACCCAGCCATCCTGGCATGCTTAGTATATTTTTTAAACAAATAGTAGACATCTATATTTTGGAATACTACTATCCCATATGATTTACACCAAGAGACTTTTGGATGGATTCCAAGGAAAAGGAAGAGTTGTACACTAAATGTATCAACAGATAGATCACCAAAGAGGTATGTTAACTCCATCAGCACTTACAGGGGTCATACAGTATTATCCCAGTAGAACATCTATTATATTCTTGCTAGTAATATGGACCAGGTACATGCCGGACTGCCCCCTCCCTACTAAACTTACTCCATTGCCGGAACAACGTTCCTCATCTATTCTTCTGGAGCTCTTTCCCATCTCTATCGCTGAAGTGGTGGTGCTGGGGGAGGGACAACTGACATCTCAGTGTTTATTAGACCATTTCCTCCCTTACTAGCAAACTTGTGACGATCATGGGTGTCATGTAGCGCAAATGCAATATGGTCCTATGACATAGTGGGTTCTGAGCCAAAAAGGAATTTTTCTAGCTCCCTTACCACTTGAGGCCTCCCTCTGTCCACTTCCCTCTATGAAATAGACATGGGCTCATCAGAAAGCTCCAAATTTATCTTTTCTCTCAATCAACCAGACCTTCAATAGGACTTACAACAGAAATTACCACCACTTACGCTGCTGTATTGGGTCCTCTGCATTGACGTGGTAGATTTAAAACTCAAATAGCATTGTGTAACCCTTTCTATCGCTATGTGCAATCAGTACCCATCTACCAATGTGGCCTCTCCTCCTGTTGTCAGCATAGGGAAAGGACCTGGTGCAGTGCAAGAGGGGGTAAGTTCTTCTGTATTGCCAAGGCACCTAGCATGGAATCACCACAGTACTACTAGAGAGGGGACTAGTATTAAAAAATTACGTTTTATTGGAGACATACGTTATGCTGAGCGATAATATTACACTGACATGTAAATGGGACCATCACAACCGTGTATGACATTTGTGCTTTTTCCAAGTTGACCTGCAATCTGCCCACAGCCATAAAGTGGCCTCAGCCATTACTAGCACCCTATCTATTTACTGGGAACTAGTGACATCACTAATCCACTAGTTACACAACCATTCACTAAAAATTAGTGGCATCAAATAGGGATTAGGTAAGTTTCTGGCAATGAAAATATTTACTCTCCTTCTTCAAACAGCTTTCACAGGGTTAAAAGCTGAAATTGCCAGGGAATGTAGTGTCACCAGATTTGTTTTGCATCCGACGGGAAGACAGCATATTCATCCTAGTGATTTAATATATGCCAGATCAGCGCAAAATACCTTCACTTCATTTTTCATAGGCAGAAATATTTTCCCAGGAAAATAAAAATCTCTTCTTTGTGAGGAGCAGAGCTCGTGTGCCGGAGTTACAGTAAAGGTTAACGCCGAACAAGAGACAAGGCTGGAAGAAACAGACAAAGACCATCATACACTTCACATTCAATGCTTGTTTTCATAAATGTATGAATAATTACAATTATCATTGTGCCGCGTTTCAGTATTTCAGGGGGAAAAATGCCTCTTCTCTTTGCTCTCTCCAGTTCCTTTTTTTCCCTCTCTCTCTCTTCTTGATTCTTTTCATTTTTGTCCCATCTCTTTTATGTGTTGTATAGGCTGTTTTCTTGCCATCTGATTCAGTTTTGTGGAACAATGGGATATATGAGGGTTGAGGGGGCAGTGGAAGAATTCAGCTCTTGTTGTACACTCAGTCACTTGACATTGATTAATGAGGGTGCGGACATGGGCAGAATTTGTGAGAGAGAAAGGGGAAATGAGAAGACCCGAGGGCACCGGAGGGAGGAGAATCAGGAGATAATAAAGAGAAGACCATGGTAGTGCCAGCTTCAACACATTGCAAAGTTAATCGTGTATCTCTGCATCGCCCGAGGGCCACTATAAGTGCAAAGAAGTTACAACAAGATTACATAAAACTTTTGTTTACAAACTTTTGTAATTAAGTATCCAATCAACCAATACAACTGTTTCTCACTACTTATATTTATCCGAAAATATGTAATTTTATATATACTGTATATAAATGTATATATATATATATATATATATATATATACACATACATACAGAGGTCGAAGTGGAAATTTTGAAGTGGGGGTATGCAAAAGTCAAGGACGCAATTATGCGCACGCTCCAGAAAAGGGGGCGTGGTCACCCAAAAGGGGCGCATCCCGTGTAGTAGAACCCCTTATACTATCTAGTACTGGTGCCCCTTTCACCTTATAGCACACTGAATGAGCTGAAATTCACATGATAGCACACGGTACGAGCCGAAATTCACATTGTAGCACACTGAATGAGCCGAAATTCACATTATAGCACACTGAATGAGTCAAAATTCACATTGTAGCACACTAAATGAGCCGAAATTCACATTGTAGCACACTGAATGAGCCGAAATTCACAGTATAGCACACTGAATGAGCCGAAATTCACAGTATAGCACACTGAATGAGCCAAAATTCACATTGTAGCACACTGAATAAGCCGAAATTCACATTGTAGCACACTCAATGAGCCGAAACTCACATTGTAGCACACTGAATGAGCCGAAATTCACATTGTAGCACACTGAATGAGCCGAAATTCACATTATAGCACACTGAATGAGCCGAAATTCACATTATAGCACACTGAATGATCCAAAATTCACATTATAGCACACTGAATGATCCGAAATTCACATTATAGCACACTGAATGAGCCGAAATTCACATTGTAGCACACCGAATGAGCCAAAATTCACATTGTAGCACACCGAATGAGCCAAAATTCACATTATAGCACACTGAATGATCCGAAATTCACATTGTAGCACACTGAATGAGCCGAAATCCACATTATAGCACAGTGAATGAGCCGAAATTCACATTATAGCACACTGAATGATCCAAAATTCACATTATAGCACAATGAATGAGCCGAAATCACATTATAGCACACTGAATGAGCTGAAATTGTGACAGCAGGGACAGCCAGAGTGACGACAGGGAGAGAGAGCTGACGACAGGGAGAGAGAGAGTGACGACCGGGAGAGAGAGTGACGACCGGGAGAGAGAGTGACGACAGGGAGAGAGAGTGACAACAGGGAGAGCAGGAAGAGAGAGAGTGACGACAGTGACAGCTGGGAGAGAGAGAGAGTGACAGTATGGACAGGGACGGTAACGACAGGGAGAGAGGTGACAGCAGGGGAACATTACTTCATTTGTTGCGGGTGAGCGCCGGGCGGCTGGCGGCAGTGAGCGGCTGTGAGCTAATACAGCGCTCTACACCAGTGGCAAGTGTGGAAGAACCTAGTAATAACTCTGGACATTAATGTAAACATTGGTGTATTTATACACTGGATACTGTATTGCATACAGTATTAATATTTAACACTATGGAAGGTTAAACATTCCATAATACATAAATACACAAACATAATAGAACCAATAGGAGACAGAACTGTATTTTCTAAGTACACATTCTCCCACCTCATGGTAAGGCTCCTGTCTCTTCTTCATGGTAGTTACTCTCTAGTCCAGAGCACTGATTGGGGACACCTCAGGATCCACACACACAGAAAACTTACATAGAATTACATAGAAACATAGAATTTGACGGCAGATAAGAACCACTTGGCCCATCTAGTCTGCCCCTTTTTTTATCCTTTAGGCAATCTCAAACCTTTTTGAACCTTAATTCTTTGTAAGGATATTCATATGCCTATCCCAAGCATGTTTAAATTGCTCTACAGTCTTAGCCTCTACCACCTCTGATGTGAGGCTATTCCACTTATCCACTACCCTTTCTGTGAAGTCATTTTTCCTTAAATTACCCCTGAACCTCCCTCCCCCCTCCAGTCTCAGTGTATAGGGGGGTACTCACGGGAGAGATGTGTGCTGAGCGATCTTAACACAGACCGCTCAGCACACATCTCTCACCCCGCTCAGCACAGCGTGATGTGCTGAGCGAGGGGGAAAGCCGACGGGGGGCCGCTCACTTCACACAACAGTGAAGTGAGCGACCCGCTAGATTGAGCCTGCATGCAGCTCAATCTAGCATCGGCGATAGCGATGCGCGGGGCCGCGCATCGCTATCGCTGGAGGGCATACACACGGCAGATCCGTGCTTAAAATCTAAGCAATCTAGCAAGATTGCTTAGATTTTAAGCACGGATCTCTCCATGTGTACCCCCCTTAAGACCTCGAGTTCTAATACTTCTCTTCCTTTGAAGAATGTTTCCCTCCAGAACTTTAAGACCCTTGATACATTTGAACGTTTCTATCATGTACCCCCTTTCCCTTCTCTCCTCTATACTATACATGTTAAGATCTTTTAGCCTCTCTGGGTAAGTTTTGTGATGTAGGCCCTGCACCATTTTAGTTGCCCTTCTTTGTACACTCTCTAATGTATTTATATCCTTCTGGAAATATGGTCTCCAGAACTGGACACAGTATTCCAGATGGGGCCGTACCAATGACCTATACAGTGGCATTATCACTTATTTTTTCCTGCTACTGATTCCTCTCCCTATGCAACCAAGCATCTGACTTGCCTTTCTCATTGCTTTGTTGCATTGCTTTCCTGCCTTCAAGTCACTTGAAATAGTGACTCCTAAATCCCTTTCCTCCTCAGTAGTTTCCATTATAGTACCCTTGATACTATATTTAGCCTTTGGGTTTTTGAGACCCAAGTGCATGATTTTGCATTTTTTAGCATTAAACTGTAGTTGCCACGTTCTTGACCATTTCTCAAGCCTCCCTAGGTCATCAATCATTTGTTGTACCCCTCCCAGTGTGTCTACCCTGTTGCATTTCTTTGTATCATCTGCAAAAAGGCATACCTTCCCTTCAATACCATTTGCAATGTCACAAACAAAGATATTAAAGAGAACTGGACAAAGTACAGATCCCCGGGGTACTCCACTGGTAACATTTCCCTCCATAGATTGCACTCCATTAACTACAACGGTCTGTTTCCTATCCTGCAACCAGGTTCTTATCCATTTAACTGTTTTATAATCCACCCCCACGCTTTCAAGTTTATTTAGCAGTCTGCGATGTGGTACAGTGTCAAATGCCTTACTAAAGTCTAGATATGCTACATCTACAGCTCCCCCTTGATCTATTATTTTTGTCACAGAGTCAAAAAAGTCAATAAGATTTGTTTGGCATGATCTCCCACCGGTAAATCCATGCTGTTTTGGATCCTGTAAGTTGTTTGATTTAAGATATTCTACAACTCTTTCTTTTAATAGTTTTTCCATTACTTTCCCTACTATCGATGTAAGGCTTACTGGTCTTTAGTTACTTGCTTCTTCCTTGCTTCCACTTTTGTGCAGTGGAACTACATTTGCTCTTTTCCAGTCCTCTTGGTAGAAGAAGCTGCTACCACTGGGGATGTGCAGCAGCTCTGCGCTGTCCTTTAAACTGCATGATACGGTGACAGCTCTAGTAATCATATTATATACCATTGCCATTATTGTCATAATTTGAGCCACTTGCCAAGAGGAGGGGGTTTCCGTGCAACCGGAAACCCCCCTGCGTTTGCCTATGTATACAGCCGCCGCCCACCGCGCAGGGACGGGGAGCAACATGTGCAGCAGGATGGCCACTTCCCTTGCCTCCTGCTGCACTTTAATTTCCTCATTTCCGGGTCAGTGGAAGAAGTGGCGGTATACCATGCCCCACTTCGACCACTGTATATATATATATATATATATACTGTTACACAGAGAGTATACACAAACTGTACATACACGCACATATGAATATAAAAATTAATTATAGAAGATTATTTACATTATCTGATACCTTTTCTGCAGTATTCCAATGAAAACATTGAATGTTTATTTAGACTAAGTTCTCTTCGTTAGGTTCTGATTTTGTTTCTCCATTGTTATAATCTAATTGATCCATAGATAATAATATAGATAATAATAGTAACACATTATTATTTAAATTATTTCACTTTGAAAGTATCCATGAATGACTCCATTCTCAGGTGCTTGTGTGACACCAGCTTAAAAGGAATGTTACTACATTTATTTATTTATTTATTAACAGGGTCTTACATAGCACAGCAAATTCTGTTGCACTTTACAATTGGAAACAATAATAAAACAAAACAGGGTAATAACAAACAGTCATAAGGTAGGAAGGCCCTGCTTGCAATCTACATACAGCTAAACTTGATTATAATGCAGACATAATGTGAAACCGCTCTGGGTAATAGCTTTCCCCACCTGTCCCTTTATTTTTCACAGAAGGGAAGAGTAGGGAGTCAATGACGAAAAAAATATCAAAAATGAAAACTAAAATAAATAAATAAATAAAATGAATATACAATTCCACACAATATATTTAATGTAATTGATTTATTGCTTAATTAAAAAATATTGACTTTAATTAAGGATTGTACTTTTCTTTCATACAATGCAATCACTTGTTGGGTACACTTTAAATATATTGAGATTAAACTCTTCTCTATCTTACTATTTTTGTGTTCCCAGCGTCTCTTCATTTCTAAGACCTCTTATTCCCCCCACACTGCCTTACGCATCTGACAAAGGCCTTATCACGACAGTTAAACAAGTAAAGGAACTTTAACTAGGTGCAGCCTGGTGCAGAAACCAGAGGGGAGGCAGGAAACTGCGGAGCTTCTGTCCAATTTGCTCTTTTCGGCATTGTAAAAACTGGCCTGCTTCCCAATATATCACTCTGACATTGAATAAGGTCAATTGCAGAACAGTTCTTTAGTAGCCCTGATGGGTGTTCATGAGAAAGTGAATGGAGTGCAAATTAACCAAACTTGTCAAAAGCTTTTTTTCCCCTCCTCTTTCTTCCTCACTGTCACTCTAAAACTGTCCGTCTGGAGACAAAATGAGATTTAACCTCATTTGAGGTTATTGATGTATTGCAAGCTAACTTCACTCAAAATGTTTAACCCCGTGGCTGATGCAGTGTCTCATACTGGTGATGCAGATTGCTGCTGACCTTTGTTTCTCACAGTACTTATTATTTTCCATTTGTGTTACTGGAGGGACAAGGGCTACGGATTATGAGCGCAGAAGGGTTAAAGAGCAGAGCACCTGTCGGTCTCAAACAATGGGGGCAGCCATTTTGAGGGTTGAAGAAATATGCATGATGCAGCCTGTCAGTTCACAGTTTCCTCATGAATTGACCATGGATGAGTTCAGCAATGGTAGCGGATACAATGAATTGATAGGATGCATTCTCATGAATATTGAAAACGGATGGGCTCAGTAATGGTAGCGGATGCAATGAAATGAGCGTTCTCATGAATATTGGCTAAGTTCACAATATGGCTGCCTCCAATGTGTGGAGATGAAAAGGGTTCTATAAATTAAAAAGTGTAGGTTTATGCAATATTTTTGAAGTGTTCTCCTGGCCCCCTATTACATAGGCAGCCACTAGACATGAAAGAATCAGTGGTCAAAGGCCATCAGCATTTACTTTAGTGTCCAAATATCAAAACAATCACACAATCCTATGTCATATTGGAGGGAGCAATACATTTCAATCAGACAAAAAAGAGTAATGATGCAATTTACTTCAATAAATAGATTTAAAATAATAATAATAATTTAACAGTGAATGGATTGTTGTGCTCGGTCTTATTAGGAAAACAGTGAGATTTTGTTAATAAATAATTTCTTGGTATTGACTTATAAGTAGCCCAATGTCATAACAGCTTGTCCACTGGGGGTGCTATTTCACTGAAGCTGATGGGAGATTGGTCATTTCTCTGGCAGATGTCAGTGCTTCAGTTTAGTTAGCCAAGATTTAAAAAAAAATATATATATACAAGTTTTATAGATTTAATACTGAATAATGAGGACCTTACGCACTCAATTGTTTATATAATTATGTTATTAGTATTATATATAAGTATTATATATATTAGCTAATAAAATAAAATAATTATAATTTCATATATTGTAAAATATATATGTATATACACCCACACACATTTGTAACTATGCTTAAGAAGTTCTTTTACCACATACTTCACAATATGTGCCATTAGGTAGAACCATGCATAATTCATGGGTACACTCACAATGTCATTTAAAATTATAATCAACAACAAAAATAAAGAACTATGTAAACTCTCACTGATCACTCTTTTGTAGACTACAAATGATAACACAAATTAAAAATGTTCTGTAAGATGATCTGGACTGCTATCTGTTTTTTTTCTAATAAAATTCAAAAAGTCTGATAGTGTCAATCTCTAATTAATACCTTTTATAACATTGTAGTCACAAGCCAAATTTTCCCAAATACCAAAAAAAGAAATGAATTCTTTTAACGTAATTTGCCCAAGTTTAAATTACCATAATCACCAATCAAGCGCTTTTGCTTGTGCATAAAATAGCAACGTTTTACAGTAACACTTGATTTAATTATACTGTTAATTTGCATTAACTGCAGTTGAACCATATTATTAATGTCATTAGGCATTAAATAAGGGCGTTACGATTTGGGCATCTCTAATCAACAAGTGAACAAAACAAAAGTAAATATAAATAGATTTACTTGAATGGCACACAAGTTGGATTTATAATATATACTCTTTACTATTTTAACTTAATCTAGAATTAAAATATCAGAAAGCCCCAGTAAATCTAAGTAAAAATATAATATGTAATTAAAATATAAAAGTTGGTGTTACACAAAGTAGGACCTTAATTTTTGTGAATTTGGCCTGGGGGGGGGGGGGGGGGGAGGGGGTAATGATTTCTCTCTTTCTCATATATATATATATACCTTGACAAAGGTCCAAATAGGACCGATACGTTGGTGTGATGTTGTACATGATGCTTTATTAAACCCCTGTTGGCTACAGAATTCGTCTGGTGAGTGCACTCTATACAGGATCTATATATATATATATATATATATATATATATATTTATTAGGCATTACAACTATTTGATGTATTTGGAATAGTCTCCCTAATTTTGCAGGAATTGTATTCAGAAATTAACTTCCCGTTTGGCGCTTTCCTCTCATTCACATACTCCTGACTTCCTAATTCACTGGCAGTCACAGCTGGCACTTCCTAGCCCTCACTTCTTAAATACATTGTCATAAAGACCATTTGTAGAACTATGTGATCCCATCTCCAACACTATTGTGCTCCCCAATTAGCCTACTGCTGAGCTAGCACCTCCCCTTCAATCCATATCCCTATACATCCTCTTACTTTTCACCCCTTGTGAATTTAGAAAAATGATTGAAGGTTGACCCCTCTCGCTGTGACCACAAACTTGATGGCCATTTTTACTTATTGTGCGCTTTTAATTAATGATCGTGACAATAAACATTACTAGCACATATATAAAAGAAAAGTGATTTTGGACATTGCATGATGTATATGAAAAACATAAGTATACTAGAGAACTAAAAATTATAGTAATTCATATGTTTATGTTAAACTAAATGTTTTCAGGATGCCGTCCATTATATACAGTTAGCCAACCATTGCTTATGACCGTATGATTTTGGACAAGTCTTCTAAGCAACAGAAATAGCATTACAGGTCACATATTGATGACTTCATACACACGGACACAGCCAGTGAATTCCCAGGAAGATAACTTGAATGACATGCTTTGCACGTTTCGCTTTTTGTCCTGAACCAATGCTAACTATAGACCAGAGGCAAGCCTTCCATTGTCTGAATATAGGTATGGTTGCAAATATTATGTATTTTAAACTTTTTTTTTTATTACACAAGAACAATAACAAACAGTGACAGCCAGAGGTTAGTGAAAGTACATTGGCAACAGGATTTTTGGATGATACAACTACAATGCTAAAAGACAAAAACAAAAAACAATAGAGTACAATTAGCTGAGTAAAGCTGCCCGGAGTGAAGAAGACCTCTTCAGCTTGTTTTCATATATTTACATCTATTTTGTTTCTAGGAATTGCGCATCCAAAGCCACAAACAGTTGATGGTACAATTGTGTGATCTATATAGATCTACAGTCCCTAAAAAATATACACCCCCTCAAGTGGGGTGCGGACGCCACAATCCCCTGTAATACAGACAGGTACGTCAGTCAATGTTGCCTTAGCTAAAGAGTGTATCTAACCAATTAAAGACATAATGTTGACCACACAGGATGCAATCTAGTTCATTTGGGTCAGTATCTCAGCTTGCCAACATCCCTGACAATGGTGTGATCTATTTTTAACTGGGCAAATGTCTGTTTTTGGGGCTGTGCACACTAAGATGTGTGGCCAAACAATACATAGGCCCGGTGCTTCGCCACTTATACCCCTTTCAGACCGCCAGCTTGTAACACGGGTTATTTCACATGAGCGTGCATAACCAGTGTTGCTGTGTGGTCTGAAAGGGGCCAGGGGAAATATTCTGGGTCGAGCGACCCGGTTTTTCAACCCTGGTAGCAGGTTTAACACAGTTTCAACTCTGGTCGCAGTGCGGTGTGAACGGGAAAGCCGAGTCGACGCAACCCGTTTCCCATTCACTCTATAAGGACAGGTGGCGCTTGGAGATCATGTGATCTCCATGCGCCACCCCCGCCACCGCTGACGTCACCAACCTGACAATATGCCGGGTTGGGAATGTCAGTGGAAAGAGGCCTGAGCGTGTCGCAACCGGGAAGCACCTGTGTACGGCTCCCGGGTGCGACCAGCAACCTGCGGTCTGGAAGGGGTATTAGACCAACACCATACAGTGTTATTTTCAGTTACACTTTTGGTCCCCGGAGGCACTGTTTTATTGCATTCTAAAACACATTTGCACTCACACGTGTGACAATTGATGGTCTTAAAACACTATTAAACTTTATATAACTCCAAAGAGTTTATATAAGAGCTACTCAGATCAGCTTTTTTTTTATTTTACATTTTGCGATCCATACCTACAAAAAGGCATTCATATGACATTGGCAACACTTGCAAAAAAAAACCCCAAACAAACATTAATGAACATAATAAAAGTTGTAATGTCTTGTGAAAGTCTTATTTTTAAAACACTCATTATCATTGAATTAATTAGGTAAAAATGAATCCCTCGGCCCAATTTGAAGCCCCTAAATTACATACATTTGTTCATCAGTAATCCTTTCTAAGAAATAGGATATATTTTTCCTTTACGCAGAGATGCACATTCCAAAACAGTCCATGTTTTGTTCCAAAAATAAAAGGGCGCATTAAGAAAATGATGTCACAGCTGCCTTAACCTCTGCCCATTTAATAATGTATAGCGAGGCAGGATGTCATTCCTCTCCTCTCTAAACCTGTGCACACATATAGCGAATAAGCCATAAGGGACAGCCTTGTTTGACAGAATTATTGATGATGTTTATGTCAGCTAAAAGTTGCTGAAAGCCTCACAGATGACTATGTTACCATGCTAATTACCAGGAGTAATGAGCTGGAGATGCAATATCATTTCCAGGGAGAAACCCCGTACAAGAAAAAAAATCTGCGGCTTATATGTAAGGTTGCAAGTAACACTTAAACAAACACAGGTTATGTGCCAATGAATTCATTATAGGGTCTCTGGTTTGCAAGGACAGCAGATCAGTACTGGGAGGGAATGAACATAATGCATAAAGGAAAAACATCCCATCATAGTGTTTAGCACAAAAACAAATAAACAGGTTAGATAGTTTTTATTAGTCTTATTAGTCATTATTTATGTACAGCCAGTTCTGAATACAAGGCTCTTCTTTCCACAACTAGTAAAATACAGAGGTACCACCGGCTGCTTTGAGGCATTCACCCTTGTTAGGACTCACTTTATTCCTCAGGACACAGCATCCCAAGTGGGTCCATGGTCGGTGTATCGAGATATATGCTGACTAGATGAACATAAGCAACCAAGCTTTATGCCGTTTTCAGGGCACAATGCATAACATGAACTGTGGCCTCACCTCTAGCTACTCCTTTTCAGCATCACCTATTACTGAATGTGCACTTTTAAGTCACAATTGGTCACAGTAAGAGAGTAGGTGGGAGAGACAGCAGGCTACAGAAAATGAATGGATTTACCAAAGAAAATCCTAAATACTCCAACTGGCATATTTATCAATGTCATTTTGTGGGTTCCCGACAAAAGCGGAGTATTTCCAGCATTTAAGAAGGAGGGACAGCAACAGTTATCTCTGGTATCTGCTGTGGTTCCCCCATTTCCAATCACAAAAGCAGTCTTCTTAAGTTTATATAGGGGCTGCTAATATGTCAGATTTGCCAAGCTCTGGTGCCAAATAATTCCGGAGCTTGGCCCGGTAGCTAACTCCATCTTTACATGGTGTTAGCCCACAGTAGCCTATGGGTTACTTTTAAGCTTTTTTTCGATGGATATTAGCTGGGTATGTATGGGGTATGTATGGCAATATTTACATAACCCCTTTACGGATGAGGGCTCCCTCCTGTGCTGAGCCCATGTTTTGATGATTGTGTCTTTTTGCTCATTCAAAATGAAATTTAACCAAAACGTACTGTACAATAAAAGTTTTTTTTTTTAATAAAGATTCAAGAAAGTGATTCAATAGCAAACAGTTGATTAACATACAATAGCTGCTAGGGAAGCTAGGCAGGGTCCCCCCTTTTATATCTAGATGCCCCCACATGGATGTACAGGTGCAGATATAGACATGATTGGGAACATTGGGGGTAATGCAGACTGGATCACAGCAGCAGCGGGGGCGGGCCACAGTGGCTGCGTGACCCGGGATGCGGCGGGTAACCGCCTGCCTGCGCAGCTAGGCTGCAGGCTGCGCAGGCAGGGAACTACTTGCTGGGTGCGAAAGCATCACAGCTGTGCAATGCTTTTGCACCCCTGCGGGGGGGGGGGGGGGGGGAGGGTGGAGAGGGGGGGCTTGGGGCCTGACACATGGGGTGGACTAGCCATCTGCTGGGATCCCCACACATGTCAAAGAAACTGATCGTAGATGTGCTCAATTCAGCACATCTACGATCAGCTCTGAATTACCCCCTGCAGGTCTGCAGGACCGTTTACGGGAAATGTATGGTAATATCATTTTGTTAATGATCACCAGACAACAGCAACTGAAGGCCACATTATTTGAAACAGCCACTGAATTTATGGAGACAGGGATGGGTATGATCTCCACCCATTACCGGTATTCTGTTCTTTCTCTGCAATGTAAGCATTATTACCTGGTAATCACACGGACATTTATCAAAATCTTCTAAAAAGGAAAAGTGAAGATGTTGCCCATAGCATTAGATTTTAGTTATACAGTGCACTAGACAAATGATAGTAAGAACTGATTGGTTGCTTTGGGCATATTATTTTCCTATTTTTTCTGTATCACTAGTAGTTATCCAATGTGGATCCAAGCTGTTTAGGTGTATTAATGGGCGTGGCATTTTTCCCCCCAATACGGTAATGATTGCTGCACAAAGAGCTCAGTTCACCCGGTGACCATGTGACATGGTACCGAACCTAGTGTCACCATTGACGTGCATGCACACAGATCAGCAATAGGACAGAAGAGGATTGTGAATGGGAGGAGGAGCGACTGAGGTAGCGGACCATTAAAATTATTATCCGTTCGCTATATTGTGTACATATAGCATGTGTATATGTATATATATATATATATATATATATATATATATATTTAAATTATATATATATATATGCATATAGATAGAGGGATAGATAGAGAGCCAGTCTTTCTTCACCCTGCACGTAGCATCCCCTTCCTAACTGAATAGTTTAGCAGTGCTCCTCACAGTCATATAATGGGTTTAATTTGCTTTTTCTTCACTTTTCTTTTTTTGTTTTTCCAGAACTTTCTCGATAATGGATTTCTAGACAAACGATCCCATATGTGTAATTAATAGAGCTAGTCTCCTTAAATGTAAGTTAAAACATACGTATTACATGCATAGTCCATTTAAACGACACTACACAAATTAATTACTTCTTTATTTCAAAAAGCTTTTCATGTCAACTCAATTAAAGTAATCCAGGCAGTGATGCAACTGGAAGAGACAGCAGAGATTTATCTGATATTTCACAAGGAGAGTTTCTCATCCCTACTGTAAAGCCTTAATCTACTATCAAAATGGGAAGCCCAATTTTTATTAGCAGAAAAGGGCGTGAGAGCCAGAAGTCTGACAACTACCCAAGAGATATTGGTCCTGGTGACCTATACAACAGTTAAATGCTGTTTAATAGCGTGAATTCTTGAAATTCAGGACATAATCCTAGCTCTTTCTATCTTTGATGATAATGATTGCCATGAGAAGTCAATGCCAGTTATTTCAGCCTAATTAGTTGAGATGTCCTGGGAGGACATAATGGATACTGTGCAGAAAATCCCTGACTTTCGGTGAACCTAAAAGCATTTTATGGGATTTTATCACGAAAACTACATTCTTATGAAGGGAACAGCACTTTTAAACTTTGATAAAGGATAATTACACTTTTTTATTCATTAAATAATTGATGTATTCTTAGATAAACTCATTCCTCCTCTGTCTAGCTGGACCATACAAGAGACCTTCAACAGCTCCAACAGCTGTAACGGTTGCCGTTACCCACTGAAAACCATCAGAGGAGGAGGTGCACTGACAACCATCAGAAGGGGAGGTGCACTGACAACCATCAGAAGGGGAGGTGCATTGACAACCATCAGAAGGGGAGGTGCACTGACAACCATCAGAAGGGGAGGTGCACTGACAACCATCAGAAGGGGAGGTGCACTGACAACCATCAGAAGGGGAGGTGCAAAGGCATTGTCCAATCAACTATTTCAGAACGTAATGGTACTTACATTTTCTTGAACTGTAAAATGTAATTTTTTTGAAGGGATTAATATAATTTCCTTACTAATGAGTCATGACGTTCCATGCAGTGAAACATTAAAGCAGCTATATGCAGGGATGGACTGGGGCTCGTTTTCGGTCCTGGCATTTGTACACGGGGGCACGCACACATCACAGGGGGGCAGAAATGGCTCACAGGGGCATGCTGCATCACGGGGACGTGCCCCATCTTTCGTACAGACACACACTTTGCGGGGAAGGGAGGCGTTGGCGGGCATACACAGCTTATTGGGACATGCCGCGAGTCAAGGGGGCATGGATTCTTGGCACTCCCCCATATTTACTACAGACACTTCTGGCTGGGGGGGCGGCTAAATCAGAGAGACGGAAGCTGCTCTGCGCTGCTCTGGGATCAGACCGGCCCGCCAGACCATTGGCCCTTCTGGCATATGCGTGGGTTACAAGGCTCCACGGCAGGAAAAGAGTCTGCAAGAAAACTGATTGACTTTGCAGAAAGGCGCACCTGCTACAGTAGGCATACTCAACTAGCAGACACACAAGTTCATGCTTATATCCTCTCAAACAATGGGAACTTTTTCCCCAAATACCTGTAGATATCTTTCTTGCATATTATTTTGTGCCCGCCCCTCCCCCCCTCCCCCCATTAGATCTCACAGAGAGGTCTGAGGGACAAGTGCAGTTGCACGATGAATTGTGTGATAGTGGCCCAGCTTTCTTCTGCACAATGACCAGGGCCGGATTAACAATGGGGCGGATGGAGCTGCAGCTCCAACTCACTCAATGGGGCGAATGGAGCTGCAGCTCCAACTCACTCACCCTCCGTGTCTCCCCAAGGCAAGCTCCACAGCAGGTCCGTGGACGAACCGCGGAAGGCTTTGGCGAAAGAGTGGGAGCTGCTACAGCCAGGTATGAGGTAAGCAGAGCAGGTGTTTGTGTACAAGGGGTCAGCGACAGCATTATTGGGCCCCCATACAGCCGTCACCCCCCTCCGGTGTCCTGTCTACTCCATCCAGCCTGTCACACTCCCGAACGCTCTGCCTGCAGTGCCACTTCTCATTATCCCATCCCTCATTTACTGCCTCACCTACACTCCCAAGATTAATTTCCTCATTCACTGCCCCTCTCTCTCTCTATCTGCCCCAGGTCTCTCTCTTTGCTACAAGTGTCTCTTTCTCTTTCTGCTCCACGTCTCTATCTCTCTCGTTCTAATGTAGCCCATACACTTGTGAGATATCAGGTACAATACTTCGATTTCAACAGCATCTGTGAGATAAATCGAAGGATTGTATGCACATTTAAGGAACCATGCAACGCGATGCGCGGGCACACTGCTCGAATGTTGCGTCTCATGATATTATGTGCTGCACTTAATATTTATCGCAACGCAGTGCGATCGCATGTGTTTTTTTTAACACATGCAATATAGCGCACTGCAATGTGCGATGGGCACCCGCCGGTGACGTGCCCGTCACGTGATTACCATACGACCTATCGCATGATCGCATGGTAATAACTTTGGCAGTTCAGGTGCGAAATCGCACCTGAACTACCGGTGCGAAGCTCCGCGATGTTGCGGGGCATCACACAAGTTTATGGGCACCATTACTGCCCCAGGTCTCTCTGTCTCTGCTCCAAGTGTCTCTTTTTCTCTGCTCCAAGTGTCTCTCTCTCCCTCTCTCTCTATTTCTGCTCCATGTCTGTCTGCTTCAAGTGTCTCTTGCTCTCTCTCTTTCTGCCCCAGGTCTCTCTCTCTGCTCCATGTTTCCTTCTCTCTGCTCCACGTATCTCTCTCTGCTCTATGTATCTCTCTCTCTTGTCCATGTATCTTTCTCTGCTCCACACCTCTCTCTCTACTCCACATCTCCCTCTCTGTTTCTGCTCCACGTCTCTCTCTCCATCTCTAACTGCCCCGGGTCTCTCTCCCTACTCCAAGTGTCTCTTTTTCTCTGCTCCAAGTGTCTCCCTCTCTGTCTCTCTGTTTCTGCTCCATGTCTCTCTGCTTCAAGTGTCTCTTGCGCTCTCTCTTTCTGCCCCAGGTCTCTCTCTCTGCTCCATGTTTCCTTCTTTCTGCTCCGCGTATCTCTCTCTGCTATATGTATCTCTCTCTCTTGTCCACGTATCTTTCTCTGCTCCACATCTATCTCTCTACTCCACATCTCCCTCTCTCTTTCTGCTCCACGTCTCTCTCTGCTCCACGTCTCTCTCTCTATCTCTAACTGCCCCGGGTCTCTCTCCCTACTCCAAGTGTCTCTTGCTCTCTGCTTCAAGTGTCTCTCTCTCTTTCTGCTCCATGTCTCTCTGCTTCAAGTGTCTCTTGCTCTCTCTGCCCCAAGAGTCTCTTGTTCTCTCTCTCTCTGCCTCAGGTCTCTTTCACTCTTCTCTGCTCCACATCTTTCTCTGTCTGCTCCACGTCTCTCTCTCTCTTAGCTCCACGTCTCTCTCTCTCTGCGCTTCATGTCTCTCTACTCCATGTCTCTCTCTCCACGTCTCTCTGCTCCACGTCTCTCTTCTCCACGTCTCTCTCTCTTCTCCACGTCTCTCTCTCTTCTCCACGTCTCTCTCTCTTCTCCACGTCTCTCTCTCTCTACTCCACGTCTCTCTCTGCTCCATGTCTCTCTCTCTCATCCAGGTGTCTCTCTCTTCTCCACATCTCTCTCTTTACTCCATGTCTCCCTCTCTCTCTGCTCCAGGTGTCTCTGACTCTCTCTCTGTCCCAGGTGTCCCTGACTCTCTCTCTGTCCCAGGTGTCTCTGACTCTCTCTCTGCCCCAGGTGTCTCTTGCTCTCTCTCTGCCCCAGGTGTCTCTGACTCTCTCTGCCCCAGGTACCTCTCATTCTCTTTGTCCCAGGCATCTCTCGCTCTCTCTCTTTCTCTGTCCCAGGTGTCTCAGTTTCAAGCTGCATGATGGGAGAGTTGGAGAACACATGAACACATGGGGGCTGGCCATTAGGCTATTGAACGTCTTCATTAAAATAGAAAAATACGTTCAATCGGCTGGTGGCTGATGGCAGGCATGTGGGGCCCCCGAGAAATAACGCACCCTGCCTACCCCCCCCTTAATCTGGATCTGCTGCATTGACACACAATAGGCCCTTCATGAATTTCAGCTCCAGGCCCATGTGGACATTAATCTGGCACTGACAATGACGTGATGGCACAGCAGGTTGGTGGGGCTATAGTGACATTATCACACAGTGGGGGCTTGGCTATTATGACAATTTGCAGTAAGGAATGATCGTTGGATGCAGATGGCCTACACTACTGAGAATCCAGGTGGACTCCCTGTCTGGACTCACTGTATTGTTTTAAAGTAATAGTTACCAAACACAATGAGGATTGTGTTCCTTAACTTCAGTTGGTGCCTACAGCAACTTGTGCTTTGTGTATTCTAAATAACTCGGAAGAGCAGGAGGAAGGAATCGGCACATCCACCATCATTATCAAGTTGGCCACTGACCGCTTTAACTGCTTTTCCAATTCAGTTCTCTTCAGCAAGCAGTTTTCAAGTTTAAGAGTAGCTCACCACTTACGCTCATTTACAGCTTACATCTCAGCAAATCCAGAAGGTGTCTGCTGAAAAAGAATGACTAGCCAAGCATCTTAATCCTCCTGTTCATTCATGCTCTCTAGAATGTCCTTTCAGGCCACTGCTGAGAGCCTGTGCTGAAACCAAGGCTGATAAATTAGTCTGGAGGAAAGCGGAGCAGATTCAGCTTGTAAAAGGTCACTATAACTTTGTTCTGGGTGAAGGTTTATCTTGACTGCTGCTGTGACAGACAATGCCCTGGGTCTAAATGGCAGGAATCCTAGCTCCGCTGGTAAGAGCACTATGGTGGTAATGTGCAGCAAGCACCACTAATATCTAAAGCAGAAAGAAAGGGATATGGATTTTTGCAGCACGTCATTCAGTGAGGATGGCACAATAACACAGGCCATTAGTCTGCGGATTCCATCTGCTGTTATAGAAAAGGGGAGAGTATACACTAGACTGCATTAGTATATAAAGCTAAATCTGTTCAACTGAAGACAACCTGTTTGGAAATACAGGTGTAGGATTAGCACTAATTTTGCATCTACCAACAGTGGAAACTCAGCATTTCTTTCAAAGTGGCATTCCAGGTTACTAGTCACATGTTTACGGTTTCCACTGAGTGTAGCCATCAGAACTGCAGGAGAAAACAGTTTAACCCAAGTTATGATCTGATCAAAATCAATTAGATATTCTCCTAAATACGGTCATATTACAAGAGTGATGGGCGCCTGTGCATGGTCTCCGTCCAACACAAAATAATAAACCTGAGGGAAGTCAGAAGAGCCGATTGCTTGGCCAAAGCATTCAGATCTCAATTTGGCCATCTAGACGTGCTCAACTTGGACAATGATCCATAACTTGGAACTCTGGCCAAATAGTACTATCAAACGGGGGGCAAGAAACATCCCTGCATGGGTCCTGGTGTGGTTGTTCTTGGGATCTTTCTAAATTACACGTTTTGAGACAGAGTTTAATATTATTGCAACAGTGCTGGTTGGTAGCCACTGGGATGCAAAATCTTTGGTTTGAACCTGACTGCCCCTGTTGACTTGTTCTGACTGCTTTACTACTTTTCCCGCAAGACACAGCCTTCACAGAAAACACACATTAGCCAAGTGTCCCTGCATGTATACAGTAGT
This sequence comes from Pseudophryne corroboree, assembly GCF_028390025.1. Classification (NCBI taxonomy): domain Eukaryota; kingdom Metazoa; phylum Chordata; class Amphibia; order Anura; family Myobatrachidae; genus Pseudophryne; species Pseudophryne corroboree. Next base: position 289,695,743 of record NC_086453.1, on the reverse strand, counting down.
TTATCCATTCTGTTAACAGCCAAGTAATGCTTGACTGTGTATCCTGGCTCCATCCGCTCATGTCTTGTTCATGTCAACTGGTGACAGGGGCAAACACAGGATTTTTAAAGGGGGGTTTCCCCATATGCTTGATGAAGTGTTCTCTCACAGCCACTGTGTGTGTCCCCCACGTGCTCTGTCCCAGTCAATATCAACCCCCCCACTCTGTGTTCTGTCACTGTGTCACACTTCTCCTCTGTGTCCTGTCCCGATCACTGCATCCCCCCGTGTTCTGTCCCAGTCACTTTGTCACCCCCCCCGTGTTCTGTCCCAGCCACTTTGTCACCCCCCCATGTTCTGTCCCAGCCACTGTGTCACCTATACCCATCAACCCCCCCCCCTTGTGTTTTTGTCTGCTGCCCACGTTGCGGAGTCAAACCTCCCCCACATTCTCTCCCAGCCACTGTGTGCAGCTTCACCATAGACCTGTCACCTGCAGTGAAGCAGCAGTAGCTCCATCTGTATCTTTGGGGCATTATTGCCTTCTACCGCCGGGCTCCTGCTGATGTGCGGCGGGTACCGGTGCCTCTCCCCTGCTCCGGTTGTCTCAGGCACCATGTGGGAGCGATGCCCTGCAAACTGCTCCCTCCCTGTCCCATCCCCGTGACGCCTCCCGCCTCGACGTCCCACACAAATGCGCAACATCTCCCCTGGTGGAGCTCCGGTGCACAGGGGAGGGACGGACTGTGGTGAGGCTGCGCAATGGGGTAAGGGGGAAAACAGTGATGCGGCTGCCGCGATGAATGGATGGGGGCGGCGGCAGCGATGGAGAGTGGTGCGGTTGCTGCTATGGGGCAGGGGGGATGGTCAGTGAGAAGGCTGCGGCGATGGATCGGTAGCCAGGGGGGGTTTCTGGGTACTCAGAAACCCCCCTGCATGCGCCACTGGGTGATTGTTGTCTGAATGCGTGGTGTTGGAACAGCAATAGCTCGGGTAAATGCAGAAGTTAAATGGGAGTCACTCTACACAGTAACAAGATTGTGCAAAGCATGCACAGTAGTAACACCAGTGGCCATCTTGGATAGAGAATGTAGCATCATCCCCGGGGGAGCCTGGATGGAGACTGCGCAGTAGCACACTCCTAACAGTGAAGTCCTGTGTTAGATTAAGGTACACTTCATGGGATATTTTCATGAACTGCACTCCCAATACCCATGCAAATCAATGTAATGGAATAACAGAATGGGGACAATGCAGTGTACTAAGTGCGGTGGGCATCCTGTCATGTGTGTGTGTGTGTGTGTGTATGTGGGGGGGGGTGCACATGACAGCACACAAAACAGGCCCTGCAGACACATCGGCCTACCGGGAATCTTCATGGTGACCCCTATGGCCAATCCCCGCCCCTGACCTTGTTTGTGGCTAAGTGAATCTTATGTATATGGTGCTTGACTACTGTAATGTGTTTGGATTGTGTACTAGAACTGTTGCATGTATTACTACTAGTACTGTTAAGGCACATGGGTCTTTTTGTTTTGGGGGGGGGGTGAAGAATGCATCAACCTCATCATGAACCCCACAGCGATCAAAGAGAAGAAAATGAAACTGACCATTTATTTCTTTAGATGGTAGAAAGTTATGCTTTTTTACTTTAATCAGTGAATTTCATTACTAAAACACCATTTGACATTCTATTTTCATGGATCTGTGTTTACATATGTCAAACAGTATCTAAACTTATTACACAAGTCACTATCCTCCCGTCCCTGCCACCATCCCTGCTAGGGAAGCGTGTTGAAACAGTATTCATTTCTGTGGCTTGTGGTGTGTGTAAAAATGGACCTCTCTGCATATAGAAAAGGCCTTGCCTTTATTTGCTGATCCTACTTCAGAATGCATGCCTGGGATCAATGCAAACACATTAAACATTTTAAAGAACCTCATCATCAGTCTGGAACTTGATTAAACTAGCCAACATCCACTTATCCAGGTGTCTATAACTATTCCAAAATCTATTTATTTTTAAGAGAGAGCTCCCAAAGCAGGAGGTGACTTAGAGGGTTACGAAACACAAAGAGAACATGTTAATGAAAAAATCTTTTAGCTCTCTGTAAAGCTGCTCAGTAACTTGCTCTTTAATCCAGCCAGTGCAAGGGGTTTGCATTATGCAGTAGTCACTTCATTAACCTGCTGCTTAAATATTAAAAAAATAAAATTTTCTTGTAATATTCGTTTGTCATTCCACTGTTTGCTAGATGTTTTGTTATGCCACTGTTTCTTAGATGTTAAAGTCTAATAACAGCTGATGTAGGATGCAGTTAAAATGCTGGCAGTCGGGATCCTGACTGAACGGAGACCAACGCCGGAACCCCGACAGCCGGTGAAATACTGAATACTGAAATCCCGCCCGTCGCCAGGAATATACAGTTGGTTGGTAGGTCCACGCCACCATCTGAGTGGGAATATAACCTGTCAGACTCATGAAGCCGCTGAATTGCTTTAAGGCAGGGAAACGCGTCTCATATCGACTGCTAACTGAGACCCGTACTGGTATTGTCTTTCTGCACCGTGTGAACCCTCTTCTGCCTTTTGGGACCGTCTGTAACTCCGGATAAGGCTTGTTTTAAGGTCGTGGAGCACCAGAGCCGGGAGTGGATAGGAGCCCTTTTACCAGAGGGAGGACGCGGTAAATAATTTACTATATAACAGCATGGCCATGCCTAACAGCGATTACTAATTATAACCCTTCAATACAATTCAATTCAATTATGCATGCATATTAATTTCACTTGCTTGGCAAACTAACAACTAGCCATTGGAACATTTACTACATCATCTAGAGACGATCTCTTAAATTTGTGACCACTTTTGTTACAGGAACTAATATTGCAACAGTTATCCATTTGAGGACTATTCATCTATTCATCTATATTGTTGCTAATCGGTGCATTTAAACATCTTGTTGTATTGAGTATACTGGCATTGTTGCATATATTTGTAAACATCTTTTTTTTGTTTAAAATTGCACTGAATAAGTGTTTTGAGAGGTGAAATTCATTGCTTACTTATAACAAAACTATGACAGGGAATTATTAGGAATGACTGTTTGCTGTTTTTTATTCTAGCCAGTATAAGTGGTTTAGGGACAGTCTTTTTATGTATTTTATACCTATATTTTAATAAAAATTAACAATATTTTAGTACTGTTTAGTCTGTCAGCGCTTTTCTAGTTTTTCCTTTTTGTATTGTCTATCTGTGAAGGGCGGGGTGGTCCTTTCAATTTAGGAGAGCTGCAGACAGACTGTCATTTAAATTACGGAGCATTCAAATTGGCGCCAGAAGGTACTTTGTAAAATTATTCTCTTTGTGCTGTCTCTCCCATAGCACCGCATAGATACTAGAGGTCAATTATGACCTCTAGCGTGTATGTGCCGCTCCCACAATGCAGTGTGGTGCGCAATTTCTTCATTGCGCACCGCAGCTACACAGCATCGGGCGGTACCAGTAGCGGATCTTGCCACGGCGGCAGCACCCTCCGGACGGCGACGGTGCCCTCCGGAAGGTGGCGCCCCAGGCAAAAATCCTGCTTGCCCGTAGCAAGATCCGCTACTGCTGGCAAGAGCCAAATAGTAAATCTGCTTGAAAATGTTAATATAGTAAATATACACATTGTAAATCTTCCGCAAAAAATACTGATCACTCCTGCATTAGAAGTGCTGATTGTGATGTTTGGCCACCAGATCTTAGCTTCTAGAAGAATCACAGAAGTTAGATAATTGTAATGCAGTACAGAATCAGAATGCAAGAATAAAACCTGAAACCAAGACAGACATAAGCTGATAATTGTCATGGAAAGGTCAGAACAAGAGGTAGATCTCACATTATAATCACACTCAGGATCAGTATAATGAACAATAAATTGTGATAAAACAGGTAATTGCTAGTACAGGGTGTTTTACTCCCTATAGGCCCAAAGATTTTCTTGGAACTTTTAAAGTAATTGACGTAATTTAGTGAAATTTGACGCAGCCATAGTGCTGAAAGCGGTACTGCATACCGGTAAGAAATTGACAGCCGGTACGCAGTACCGCCGGCCCGACCACCTTGCTTGCAGCCGCTGCTGTGTGTGAGGGGAGGAGAGAGTGGAGTGTGCCTCTCCTGCCCCTCAGTGCGGTCTCCGGCGGCGGCGTGTATCTCAAACACAGGTGCCAGTTCATTAGCCAATCAGAACGCGTGGACTGGCAGCGGTGGCTCCGGATTGGCTGCCGGACCGCACGCTTTTATTGGCTCACGAACCGGCGCCTGATTTGAGATACACGCTGCCACTGGAGACCAGATGGAGGGGCAGGAGAGGCACGTGCTACGCTCTCCTCCCCACAGAGACACACACACAGGAGCAGCAGTAGCCAGCAAACAGCGGTGAGCAGCACTATGGGGGTATATGTGTATCTGGCACTGCGGGGGCACATTTGGCACTGTGGGGGCACGTGTATCTGGCACTGCAGGGGCATATGTGTATCTGGCACTATTGGGGGCATGTGTGTTTCTGGCATTGTGGGGGCATATTAGTATCTAGCACTATTGGGGGCATATGTGTACCTGGTACTGTGGGGACATATTTGTAACTAGCACTATTTGGGGCATATGTGTATCTGTCACTGCACTATTGGGGTAATGTGTGCATCTGGCCCCCCATATGTGTATAAAGTCCCCATTTTCATTGACCACGCCCAGTGTGGCATGTGGCCACACCCATTTTTTGATGCACGCACACAGTACCACTAAGAATTTTTTTCTACTAGCACCACTGCACGGACATACCTTGGTCTATGAGAAACATGAGGAAGATATATCAGGTGTTGAAAGTGCTCACCATTAGCATCCAGGCCATCTGCTCACACATGCACAAAGTGAAGGCCAGCTGGTTACCACCCTAGTCAGTAGGTGTTCCTGGTTGTGACAGTGGTGTTGTTTACTGTGGCGTCCACATTCATCGTGTCTGTGTGTTATGTGCCGATATGAACCAATACACAATTGAACAATGCATATTTATTATCTAGACGCACCCGAAAAGAGACAATAAAGTCATGCCAAAGACAGTTTGGAGGACAAAAACCACCAGCAAAATTCACCATTCAGTATCTGGTGAAAAAAAAGAAAACTACTGCAACATTATTGGATGTCCCACAGAGGAGGCCAGCCGAAAACGGCAGAAGCAACGGAGCAGGACGTGAAACACAGATTACTGGCTTCCCCACACAAGTCAGTGCGTATTCTGGGAGATCCCAAAGCACGTGCCAAAAGAGCTGCAAAATAAATGTTACTGTTGTTCAAGAATTGAAGGCTCCGGACCAACAGAAGAGAGTCACATACTGTAACAAGCCACGGACTCTCATGGCACTGAGAGAAAACATTCAGCAGGACTGTGGATGTACAGTACTAAGCATTTGCAGTATATTTAGCCACACATTGTATTGTTACTAATCGTTTATGTACTAACATATGAGATTAGTACTGCAAAGGACAGCTCTCCCGTTAAGAGCTGTCCCTTGTGATCAGCGGCAGTCACTGGACTTCCGGGTTTGTGACCTGGGAGACCCTCTGCACATGTGCAGAGTGACGCGAGTGGCAGCCTCTCAATTAGGCTGCGGAGAGAAGCCCATAGGCTTCTACAGACATCCAGGGATTAGTACATATGGAAAAGCAGGTAAACCCCCCAAAACAGGGGTTTTACCACATTTTCCTCTTTAGTACATACCACTCTGTGACTCCCGATATGTTGGGTAAAACCTTCCATAATATGGAGCAATGCATTCAAGCTTGCGTGGATACTAATGGTGAACACGGTCAACAATTGCTATGACTTCCTCATGTTTCTCATAGACAAAGGTCAAATTTCACTAAATTGCGTCAATTACATTAAAAGTTCTAAGAAAAACTTTGGGGACAATAGCAAGTGACACACCCTGTATTTGTTTAACTATTTTTATTTTTCGTTAACTATAGCTGCAGGTATCACTGTAGTTTCTGCTGTCATGGCTACGTTTAGTCAGTGACTAAAATCTCTTTACAGACTGTTACAGTTAACTAGTTAAATTGTTGGAATTATGTATTTAGATTTAATTTTGTAATGGCACCCAAGTTCGGAGTGGGATGCCGGCTGAACTTGGAATTTTTTTTTTTAAAGGGGAAGTTACTTACTTTAAAAAAAAAAAAAAAAAGTACAAGTTCGGCCGGCATTCAGCACGGTCGCTGAACTCAGATGCCATTACATCTTTTTAGATTCAATTTTATTTTCGATAATAGCGTATCTTTAAGAGAAAAATGTGCACGCGTAGTCTGACCACCAGGTATGCGGAAACAAGCAAAATCCCATTAGTTGTTCTGAGAACACTGAAAAAAGGGGAGCATTGAAAGGGTTTATTTTAGTCAAACAAAACGTTATTTTTTCCCCCCATCTGCGACTACTACAGAGCACATCCCTCCTAAGGCAGAATAAAAAAACACGACTAAGACGAACTTGGTATGCACCGATGACTCTCTAAATATGAAAAAGAAAATATTTATTTCCCCTCTGCACTAGTGAGTAAGAGAGATCTATTTAAAGGCTGAGCACTCATCTCCATTACTCCTGAGTTATTCCCGCTTATGGAAATAATATTGAAATTTCACTGTAATATATTTAGTCATTTCTCTTTGCACATATAAATTTCACATACATCCTATTAGTGCTGGCAAAGGCCACGGCTAACCCCTCTGATTCTAGGATGCCTGGTGCATTGGGATCATTCCTATAACTGACTCTTGCCCAGGCTGATTTTAGTAGGAAGGTATACATGCCGCATGACACTCTGCACAGGTGTGGAACGCTAGAACCTGCTGTACTAACTGCGCTTTGAGGCAGGCTACTTTATGAAAGAACTGAAGGTCGCTAGTCTCCCACAATTAATCACTGGTTGCACTGGGGTCCCCAAAAATTATTGTTCTTTATTACTGTATATGACTGCAATATTGAATTAATTTACAACAACCATAGATTGGGAATAGAACCTGTGGCGAGCGCAGCTCACCACGGAGCCTGCAGCAGGGCAGACGCAGCGAGCCCGCAATGGGACTCGCACCGCTCGCCCTGCTCCCGGCATTCTGCCGGGGCGGGATGCCGCTATCGGGATACTGACAGTCGGCAGCCCGGCGGGATTACACATGTAATCCCTTCCTACCCAGAGCCGTCTTAACAGCAGTGTAGGCCCCTGGGCACGGCAATGCACTGGGGCCCCTACCCACCCATCAGCGGTAGGGGTGGGGGTAGGCAACTTTGATGTCCCGCGGGGGGTAGGGGGGTTCTATCTTTCGCTCAGCATGTAGGACCTGGAGAAATAATTTCTGCTAATTACTCCTTTACTGCACAAATGGGGCGGAAAGGAGAACACTAAACTGTAGAAGGGGGCATTGGGCTGAATGAAGGGGCCCTGATACATGACTTCCAGGGTGGTAGGGGGTGTTTAATACATAGGGGAGGGGTGGATAGTGGAGTGGGCTTAATATTCATCATTTTACGGGGGTCAGGGCAGCTTACTTTACTGTAGATATCTCCAGTCCCTGGAAATAGTTTTCTTAGCTTTAATGGGATAAAACATACTAGAGTGTCTCACCTGTCAGGAGGTACTGGGGACTTGGGGATCAGACTTCAGTAGCCAGAGCAATCCACCAACAAAAATATAAAACTGCATATTAGGCGTGTGGAGCTGGAGCAGGGACCAGCTGCTTGAAGGCCGATATCTGTGGTTCTGGGCAAAGTGCAGACAAACTGCCAGTGTCCTCGGAAAGGGGAGAGTCCCAGCTTTTTGATTATACCCTCAGAAAAACTCTAAAGGGGGGTACACACGGAGAGATCCGTGCTTAAAATCTAAGCAATCTTGCTAGATTGCTTAGATTTTAAGCACGGATCTGCCGTGTGTATGCCCTCCAGCGATAGCGATGCGCGGCCCCGCACATCGCTATCGCCGGTGCTAGATTGAGCCTGCATGCAGGCTCAATCTAGCGGGTCGCTCACTTCACCGTTGTGTGAAGTGAGCGGCACCCCATCGGCTTTCCCCCTCGCTCAGCACATCGCGCTGTGCTGAGCGGGGTGAGAGATGTGTGCTGAGCAGTCTGTGTTAAGATCGCTCAGCACACATCTCTCCCGTGAGTACCCCCCTTAAGTCAGACAGAACCCGAGATATCTGGCTGGGAAGAACAATTAACAGGCTTGGATGGTGACCACTGCTTTGAAGTCAGATATCTCCGGTTCCCCAGGGCCGATTTTTAAAAATCTGGTACCCCTGGAAAGAGGGGACCCTCAGCTATCAGCCTAGGGCCCTTTTACTCCTGGGGCCCTTGGGCAAGAGCCCATTGAGCCCATACGAAAAGACGGCCCTGTTCCTACCTCTATGACTGTTATTACCCAGATTTGTTTAATCATTGTTGTTTCCAACTGTAAAGCACAAAGGAATATGGGGGGCAAATTCAGTAAGAATCGCAAGTAGCGATTCGTCCGGAATTTTTGCTGAGGTGGTGTGGGCGCATGCACAGCGGGCCCTACTGTGCCTGCGCCTGCATTTTCTGCGGGGGGCCGCAGTAAATGCGATTGCCTCTGCCTGTCAATCAGGCAGAGGCGGTCGCGGGGCGGGAGGGGGCGGTAACGCTCCATTTTCTGGGAGGAAACGGAGCATTGCGGGGGCATGCTAGCCGAAATGGTGGGCTGGTATGCGCGAATGGGGGCATGTCGGGGGTTGCGGTTGTGGCAGCTGCGTGGCGTCACGCGCAGCTGCTGCGACAGGAAAAATGGCGGCAGGAGTCATCCTTAATTTCTGCTAACAAGCAGAAATTGCGTGCTGTTAGTAATTTCTGCTTGTTGAAGGGGGAAGCACAGGTCAGCATGCTGGGCGGCTCCCAGGATGCATGCTAAAGGTTAGCAAATTCTGCTGATTAGCAGAATTTGCTAACCTTACTGAATTGGCCCCATGATGCGCTATATAAGAAACTATTAATAAATAAATTATCCGGAGCCGAGTGCCATCCTGCTTAGCCCTTCAGTATATGTTTGAGCATCCATAGACCCCTATCAAGAGATTTAGGGGCTTATTTAACAAAATAGATTGACTGAAGTCACAATTTATTTATTTTTTCAAACTAACCAGAAAAGGTAATACACACTCGCCGGACCTGGAGCTTCGTGTTTCTTTTTCTCTTACATAAAATAAGTTATTTCATGTGTTTTAATAAATATTAATTATACAGCATATGTTGTGCTTTTAAGTACGTCCCACCTAATGCATGTACTGTTCTGTTATAACGCCTCACAATTAAGGTAGTTGTTAGCTGTTACATCAATACCTTGAAAAGGGATGGGGTGTATGAATTTATTTATGAGTCGAGTTACCCTTTAAGTAAATCATACTTACATAATGATTTTTTTTTCAATGAATAAGAATGTATACGTCATTATAAAGGATTAAATATCGATCGTGTTCCAGTGGTGCAACATAGCGGAATAATGTACTATTTAATAAACAAAATACAATAAAAAATAATAATAATAATGTTACATTTTGCCTTTCCGTTATACGACATCATTCTGTCTGCCTACTAGCTGTCGTGTGCCAGAGTCTGCACAGAATATAATAGCACTTGCATGGCTAGGCAGTATTTTTTCCCCGATGCTTGTCAAGGGCGGCCATCTTTTAATTAGCAAAATAAACAGCGGTATGATAAATGTCATTATTTACTCAACAAATGATCAAAATCATTGTGTTTTTTCCCTCAGCTCTTTGCTCCACAGGGGCAATAAACTGAAAATGTGATGTGATTTATGCCAGACCCTTTGACTCGGTGCGTTCTGTGTCAGCAGGCAAGGGAGTAATAGACTCTGTAGAGCATGCATAAATTTAATCACATCTCACACAATAAAGGGGAACCTTATTTTCTCCTATTTTATTTTTAAAGGATGCATCTTTTCCTTAAAGAAATAATATACCCGGAGCGATTCCACAGAATTTCATTTACAGAGTAACAAGGAACTAATGACTATTACCTAATCATTTCCTTTCTGAGTCTTAGGAAGAAAAATACGCCATGCATTTTACTGAAATGATTGTGAATCACTACTGTGTCCTACATGTGAGTTTACCAGATGTATTCCTCTGGTGTTGTTCTAAAACAACAGACAAATGCAGGATATCCAAGTGAAACTAATTTACTGCTCTTCGGTTATTGTTCATGCATTTTAAAACGCGATCTCTCATTAGCCATTACGGTTTGTCCTGGCCACCAAACAGCCAGATAGGACAGAGAAGCCACGTTCATTGTGGGCAAAATGACCTGATCCAACATGGCCGTATAGAACTTCCCTTGTTCCTGTCTGCTAACGCAGTCCTAAATGCACCAGTGTGCATCATTAACTAAAATGAGGTTCTGGACTGGAATTTGCGTTATGGTTGTCTAATTACTAATTAGCCATACATGCTGCAATATTTCCATTATTCAGTTGAAATTTACTTAACCATTCAACATCCTTTGTATGTGTGCAGTTAAGGGGGGTACACACGGAGAGATCAGTGTTTAAAATCTAAGCAATCTGACTAGATTGCTTAGATTTTAAGGGGTCTATTCATGAAGCAGTGACAAGTGTGGAGAAGTGAGTCAGTGGAGAAGTTGCCCATGGCAACCAATCAGCTGCTCTGTATAATTTTATAGTATGCAAATTATAAATGTTACTTCAATGCTGATTGGTTCTTTTCCACTGGCTTACTTCTCCACACTTTTCACTGCTTCATGAATAGACCCCTAAGCACGGATCTGCCGTGTGTATGCCCCCAGCGATAGCGATGCGCGGCCCCGCCGGTGCTAGATTGAGCCTGCATGAGAAGCTGAGCGACCTAGCTCAGAGAAACCCGTTAATGCCTATGCTGAGGAACTTTAACATTTCTACCATTTACAATTGATCCGGATAAGGACTTTTTACTTTCCAATTGGATTATTAAAGCTGAAGACACCTCCTGTATCCAGTACATCCAGCAAACTATGGAAACCCCTTCAAATACCTATGCAGACAAGTAAATACAGCTATCCTCTCGTGGAACTGTGGGTGAGGTATCATCAGGGTATTACCAGCTGACTGTGCATTTAACCAATATATAAGGAGGAGCAAATTTCCATCTACTAAAGTTCGGGATCACTAAATTAATGGTATAGTTCCTATCAGCAAAGCAAAAACTTTGATGATCTCAGAGCCATTTAAGGATTACAACTATACTTTATAATTCTATAATTTATATACATAGTATTGTATGAGTATATTGACTATTTAGTCTTTAATGTGGTTTTCAAATTATTTTTTAGAATAAAAATGTTATATAAATGATCCATTTGCCGTGTATTTTGGATAAAACAACTCATAGCGCTGGTATTTTTATTTTATTTACTGTATATTCCCCTTTTATTATTATTATTATTATTATCATTTATTTAATTGTCAGACCCTTGGGGTCTGACAAACCCTTTCCAGCTGCTGTGGCAATCTAGTGGGTCTGTTTACTCAATTTTCAATCTAGCGGGTCGCTCACTTCACCGTTGTGTGAAGTGAGCGGCCCCCCCGTCCATCCGTCCCCTCGCTCAGCACATAGCGCTGTGCTGAGCGGGGGGAGAGATGTGTGCTGAGCGGTCTGTGTTAAGATCGCTCAGCACACATCTCTCCCATCAGTACCCCCCTTTAGTTTCTAACCTTGTTTGCCCATAATCCATCCTTGGGGCTATTGACCACCATATCTTTCCATTAGATTTTGAACAGGCTATGTGTATGTGTCTTATACCATTGCATAGTGTTGAATGCTGTAACATGCCATAATATGCTCTCTAAAAATAATAGCACGTCTGGTTGACTTGGAACTTCCAGTATATATGTGTGTTGTAGTATTTTATTTTTAAAACCCTTTAGTTTTGTGGTACATTTAACGGGAACCAGCTGAAAACTGCACAATCCAAAAATACTCATTTTTGAAAGCAGACAGTGGGGAAATGTAATGCACAAGAAAAAGATGCTGTAACCATAGCAACGGTCGGATATTTGCTTTAATTTCCTATGTTGCGCTTAAGATGGAAAGCTGGAGTGCAGCTGAGTGCTATGGGTTACAAAGTTAGAATTTGACGGCAGATAAGAACCATTTAGTCAGCCCCCTTTTTTTTTTTACCATATTTGAATCTCAAACCTTATTTGATCCTTATATCTTTGTAAGGATATCATTATGTCTATCCCATGCATGCTTAAATTGCTCTACTGTCTTAGCCTCTACCACCTCTGATGGGAGGCTATTCCACTTGTCCACTACCCTTTCTGTGAAGTCATTTTTCCTCAGATTTCTCCTGAACTACCCCCTCTCCAGTCTCAGTGCACATCCTCGTGTTCTATTGCTTCTCTTCATTTGGAGAATGTTTCCCTCCTGGACCTTGTTAAAACCCTTGCTATATTTGAAAGTTTCTATCATGTCCCCTCTTTCCCTTCTCTGCTCCAAACTACACACATTGAGAATTTTTAGTCTTTCTGGGTATGTTTTGTGATGTAGGCCATGCACCATTTTAGTTGCCCATCTTTGTACAGTCTCTAATATATTAATATCCTTTTGAAGATATGGCCTCCAGAGTTGAACACAGTATTCTAGATGAAGTTGTACCAATGACCTATACAGTGGCATTATTACTGCTTTCTTTCTGCTACTGATTCCTCTCCCAATGCAGCCAAGCATCTGACTAGCCTTCCTCATTGCCTTGTTACATTGCTTACCTGCCTTTAAGGTCACCTGAAATAGTGACTCCTAGATCCCTTTCCTCCTCAGTAGTTTCCAGTATAGTGCCATTAATGCTATATTTAGCCTTTGGATTCTTGAGATCCAAGTGCATGATTTTGCATTTTTTGGTATTAAACTGTAATTGCCACACTCTTGATCATTCCTCTAGTCTATCTAGATCCTCAATCATTTGTTTTACCCCTCCTGTTGCATACCTTTGTATTGTCTGCAAAGAGGCATACTTTCCCTTTAATGCCATTTGCAATGTCACCAATAAAAATATTAAAAAGCACTGGTCCAAGAACAGATCCCTGGGTACCCCACTGGTAACATTTCCCTCCTGTGAATGCACTCCATTTACCACACCTTTCTGTTTTCTATCCTGCAACCAAGATCTTATCCATTCAATAATCCTAGTATCCAATCCCAAACTTCCAAGTTTATTTAGCAGTCTGCGATGTGGAACAGTGTCAAAAGCCTTACTAAAGTCTAAATAAGCTTTATCCATGGCTCCACCTTTATCCACCACTTTAGTCACACAGTCAAAAAAGTAAATAAGATTTGTTTGACATGATCTTCCCCCAGTGAATCCATGCTGTTTGGGATCCTGTAAATTGCTGGATTCGAGATAATATACAACTCTTTCTTTTAAGAGTGTTTCCATCAATTTCCCTACTACTGATGTAAGACTCACTGGTCTGTAGTTGTTTGCCTCTTCCTTGCTTCCACTTTTGTGCAGTGGGACTATGTTCACTCTTTTCCAGTCCTCTGGAATTACTCCTGTAGCTAATGACTGGTTGAATAATTCTGTCAATCGTGCTACCAGCACCTCTTTAAGTTCTTTTAGTATCCTTGGATATATCACATCTGGCCCCATAGATTTATCCACTTTCAGCTTTGAAAGTTCTGTTAGGACCTTCTCCTCTGTAAATGTACTTGTTTCATTTTTCTGAATATCCCTGCAACTTAACTGTGTCCCCTCCCCCTCTCTTTCAGCAGTGAGTACTGAGCAAAAATAATTATTAAGATGATGTGCTATTGTCTCCTTCAACAAGACTCCCAGTCTCTGTCTTTAGTCTTATTATTCCGCCTTTTGTTTTTCTCCTTTCGCTTATATACCTAAAAAAAAGTTTTGCATCCTTTACCCACTGACTGGGCCATTTTCTACTCAGCATGTGCCTTTGCACATCTGTGCACAAGTTTCACCAGGTTTCATTACAGTCACCCTCTAAAAGGTATTGAAAAACATTGGCCTTTTAAGCTTTAATTGCATAGCGTTCCACTGAAATGTTAGGTTCAGAAAATTCCAATTAACTTTTGGTACTTTTAACCCTAGTCACCCAAAAATAACAGAAAATAGCTCAACAGGATCTTCATCGTCACCGTTATATGTATTAAGAAAATAAGTAGTTCTTCAGAAAAAATGACATATTGAGGACCTGGTTCAGCCACTCCACTGGATATCAAGACTGAACAATTGATTGTTGCATAAAGATAATTCATTAAATTGCATTTTTATTATCCATAGGTCTAAAAAGGCATCTTGTAAAACATAATATGGACAGATAAAGCTGGCAGATAATAGATGTGACAGAGAGCAAGCAATTTATCTACCTGAAATGTGAATACAAGGTCAAAACAGATAGTAATTGGGTGGGTCCGTGACTCTGTTTGAGGACGTTAGTTTGAGGGCAAATAGTTTTAACTACTGGTATAAAAGTTGGCTGTCAGGTCACGATCAGGGAACAAAAGAATAGCAGAGAAACAAGAGGAGCGCCATGGAGAAAGTATTTTCACGTAGACCAAAAATAAATAATATATCACAAAGTCAACAGAATCTCAAATAATAGAAACAGCCCGTACCAGGCTTCACATTCAATGAGTAATAGAGATATGGAACGTTACTTAAAAATAAGAAGGTAAATATAGGCTTGCATCAGGATAAGAGAAAATTTGTCTCAAGGTTGTTAGAAGGACCATCTAGGTTCCAACTACTGCTGTGGAAATATATCACTGTACATTACTTTTATCATCACTTTTTTTATTTTATTTACATTTTGTAATTTTTTATTGAAAAGTAGAAATAATCGCAATTTATTTTCCTTTATTTTTTATTTTTTTTTTAGCATTTTCAGTTCTCCTTTACATCTTCTAGTGGTGAGTGCAAAAGGACACTAATTGTGAGACAGACAGGCATGTATTTGAGTTGGGTATGCGTTACGGGGATGCCGGCGAATACCGACTGCAGGATCCCGGCAACGGAATGCCGGCAGGGGAGGCAAGTGCAACAAGCCCCTTGCGGGCTCGCTGTGCTTGCCATGCTGCGGGCTCGGTGGCGAGCTTCGCCACAGGTTCTGTTTCCACTCTATGGGTGTCATAGACACCCATGAGTGGGAATTGTCCCTGCTAGTCGGAATGCCGACTGTCGGGACTTAGAGGGGTGCAGGATTTAGCCTTCGGTAATGTGACCTGCGGTCTCCTGACTGCCAGTCACATAACTACATCCCGTATAGTTCCATAGTGTTTTTACAAAATTAAATAATTTGCGGTAACCATTGAATAAATATACCCCCAAGAGGTTTTTTTTTTTTTAAGAAACTTTTTTTTTTTTTTTAAATTAACATCAGCAAAAACAGAAGTTCAGAACATCCCTTGATCAGAGCTTTGCTCCTACGTACAGAAAATAAGAGGTACACGGAGATAAGAAAAATCGCTTTCTACTTTTACTTTAATTGATGCAATTCATTAAGGTGATTTTACTGTTGGTTGCAGAGTCAGTTAATTGATG
Source organism: Pseudophryne corroboree (assembly GCF_028390025.1). NCBI lineage: Eukaryota > Metazoa > Chordata > Amphibia > Anura > Myobatrachidae > Pseudophryne > Pseudophryne corroboree. The sequence goes on along the minus strand of NC_086453.1, from coordinate 289,680,155 downwards.
CATGTATTCAACAAACATTAAAAGGTCAATTTTTCCAATGGCAGAAATGACTTTCAGAGTCACTCCTACCCCTCCCAAACCAAAGCTTTACAGCTGCTGAAAAAAGTTAACACCAGAACCGTTTTGTGCAAGTTTATGCCAAACTACGTTTTAAATAGACCAGCAGGAATATGCTTAGACTTGTAGTTCAATAAAAAGCTACAGCGCCACAGGTTGTTTAGCTCTGATCTGGATCACTTCATTTACATAGTAAATTGCATAAATGACACTATTTATTTTTATTAAAGCATATCTTTAAAGCATTAGGATAATTGGACAGCACTAACATTTAGGTTAGTGTAATTAACTAAAGTATTAAGGGACCTATTTATCACCGCCCGCATCCAGGCTGCAGATGACAGGTGATAAAATTGCCCAAACTCGCACTGCGATAATTGATTACATCGCAGGGATGTATCAATTATCGCATGCAGGGACAGAGCTTGCGGTCAAGCTCTGTCCTGCGATGACACTCCGCAGCATCATCGGGGTATTTTTCATAAAAAATACCCTGATGTCCTGCTGTGCAATGCGCCGCCCTCTCCAACATCGCCACTACCGCTGCCGCCCGGTCGACCCCCCGTCGTGACTACCCCTGCGCGCCGCGCATCCCCTCCCCCCCCCCCAGCAGATCAATATACTCACCTGTCCAGGGAGCTGGTCCACGCTGCTCCTGCTGGGCTGCCTGGCGCCGGATCCTGTTGCGCTGCGGTGACCCCCGGTGCTGTAAAGTGCGCTGCCGCTTTGCAGCATCACTTTGCTGCACCGGGGTCACATTGCAGCACATGGGGGACCTGGCAGCGCTCACCGGAGCAGCAGACACCGGCTCCCTGGGCAGGTGAGTATGGGTTTTGGGGGTTTTTTTCCTTTTTTTTTTGCCTTTTTACACTTGATCAGCTTGTGTGTCCATCGAACACACATAGCTGATCATTCTGCCAGGTCCCCTCTCGGCTTTCTCTGCCAGGGACAGAGAAAGCTGGGCAAATGCCTCCCTATCGCAGTGCTGCCCTGTGATCTCGCCAGCCTTAGCTGGTGAGATTATCACAGGGCACACTGCGTTATTTTTTCACATTTTTTTTGTTGTAAATTTGTCCGCCTAGCATTTCCCATTATAAGTATGGGGAATGCAATGTGGCTTACTAAAAAAAAAGTGAATTAAAGGGTTTGGAGCAGTTTTTCATGAAAACTGCTCCAAATGTCCTTTAATACGTGGTGATACTAAAATAGTGTGAAATGGGTGTGAAAACAACCTTTCTCACATTATTTTAGTAAAAATAATGTTAATAAATAGACCCCTAAGTGTGTTAAATATTAGATTTTCCTACAATAGAGTAATAGGTTTGCCACTGGCAGGAACCTTTGGTAAATCACTATTTCTGCCCACGATTACCAGGTTCCTTTGAAGTTGCAGAATGATTGTTGGCTGGTTGTTTACCCTCGCTCACCTATGCAATACAAACTTAGATAACTAATTTGTAAACTATTAAGATGGCTCGTTAACACATTTATCAGATCAAGTCCAGACACGGGCCTTTGTCTTTTGTGTAACTGACAAAAAGGAGTTCAAGTGGTGTTCTATATTAGTTTGTTTTTCATTGTATGCCGCTCATACACAAGGAAAGTCCTGGCACACTGAAAGGGTAAATTCACGCTTTGATTTCCGGACTCTGTGGTTTATGAAGTGTTAATGAACTGATGCCCTATAATGAGTTTTCAAACAATAAATATTTCCCAGAAGAGTGAAATATTTTGAATAATAAGATAAGTGCTGTTTATTTTTATTACATTGCTTAAGGATCGTTCCGAGGCAACGCAGCAAAAGAAAACGTTCCAATAACAATGATCATTTAATCTGTACACAGTGCTCGGACAGAAATGGTGACAAGATGTGGGCAAATGTCACACGTATGTCCTACACTATTTCTCTGCCCACTTTGTATACTATTTAGGAAAAATGTATAATATAAGCAGTAAGCACTCACGTAGATGAGCCCTTATTGTGTATTCTGACCTACAGTATACGGTAAAGCCAAAACACCACTATCAGCCCCGACCATTAAAATTTAAATCCCACTCGCTGCTACGGTCATGGCTAATGCCATATTAAAGCTAGTTACACATTAAACGACCGGCAATCTTGACGATGGTTGGGACGCTTTTACCCTCGCCCCAGAGCAGGCAAGATAATGAATGACGGAATGATCCCTCGTTCTGGCCTTCATTACAATGCATGGCACCGCAAATGATATCTTCAGATTGACCTGCATGCACGGCCAATCTGAAGATGCGACAAATGGGTGTGCGCACTAATGTGTAGACACTGGACGATTAGAACGATTTGTAGTTCCGATCCGCATGTAATCTGCAAATTGTCCAAAATATCGTCTTGTGTGTACCCAGCTTCAGGCTGTGTGTTTACAACTTGCCAATTTGGTGAAAAAGAAAAGGTCCATAACAGTTGTACAGTCCCACCGTTACTACCAGGTCAGGATGGAAAGCCACCAAAGCTGGATAGTCCTGCGTTTTATAAGTTACGTAGTCCTCAAAATAGTGATCTATGGTTAAAAGTGACTGAATTAATGGTGTATGCAGCGACACACCACAATGCATCTATGTGGGTGTCTTTTATGTAGGCATTTTTATGTTTTCTTGTTCACAAGTGACAGGCAATTTTAGCATGGGGCAAGCAAATAGCACTGGCCCATCATTAAAAAGTGGTTTAAACTTTAAAGTATATGACAAAGTGGATTTCTCTGGAGCAGCTGCGCTATACTCAACTGCTCCAGCGCAACACTGTTACAGAGTGCTAAGGGTTACATTACCGCTTCACTTTGCCTTTTTTTGCAGATACTGTATGTGCATGCAAGGCTAGCAGACTGACCAGAGGCGGACTTCTGGTGCCATAAAAAGGAAAAAAAAGGGAAATAAAGTATTTTAGAGAATCTACATAGTTCTTAATGATTATAATCTATTACAGCCATCGTGAGTTGTAGTAGCAATACCAGTACAGACACATGACAGGTGGGTGGGGGCAACAGTAGTAGCAATGCATGATTATAGATGGTATGGTATAGTATTAGTAGTAGGGACACATGACAGCTGGGTGGGGGTAACAGCAGTAGGGATGCAGAATTATACATGGGGTAGTATTAGTAGTAGGGACACATGACAGCTGGGTGGGGGGAATAGTATTAGGGGTGCAGGATTATACATGGGGTAGTATTAGTAATAGGGACACATGACAGCTGGGAGGGGGTAATAGTAATGCAGGATTATGCATGGGGTAGTATGAGTAGTAGGGACACATAACAGCTGGGAGGGGGTAATAGTAATGCAGGATTATAGATGGAGAGGTAGTGTTAGTAGTAAGGACACATGACAGCTGGGTGGGGGGAATAGTATTAGGAATGCAGGATTATGCATGGGGTAGTATTAGTAGTAAGGACACGACAGCTGGGAGGGGGTTATAGTAATGCAGGATTATAGATGGGGTAGTATTAGTAGTAGGGACACATGACAGCTGGAAGGGGGTAATAGTAATGCAGGATTATAGATGGAGAGGTGGTGTTAGTAGTAAGGACACATGACAGCTGGGTGGGGGGAATAGTATTAGGGGTGCAGGATTATACATGGGGTAGTATTAGTAGTAAGGACACGACAGCTGGGTGGGGGTAATAGTATTAGGGTTGCAGGATTATGCATGGGGTAGTATTAGCAGTAGGGACACATGACAGCTGGGTGGGGGTAATAGTAATGCAGGATTATAGATGGGGTAGTATTAGTAGTAGGGACACATGACAGCTGGAAGGGGGTAATAGTAATGCAGGATTATAGATGGGGTAGTATTAGTAGTAGGGACACATGACAGCTGGGAGGGGGTAATAGTAATGCAGGATTATAGATGGGGTAGTATTAGTAGTAGGGACACATGACAGCTGGAAGGGGGTAATAGTAATGCAGGATTATAGATGGGGTAGTATTAGTAGTAGGGACACATGACAGCTGGAAGGGGGTAATAGTAATGCAGGATCATAGATGGAGTAGTATTAGTAGTAGGGACACATGACAGCTGGGAGGGGGTAATAGTAATGCAGGATTATAGATGGGGTAGTATTAGTAGTAGGGACACATGACAGCTGGAAGGGGGTAATAGTAATGCAGGATTATAGATGGAGAGGTAGTATTAGTAGTAGGGACACATGACAGCTGGGAGGGGGTAATAGTAATGCAGGATTATAGATGGGGTAGTATTAGTAGTAGGGACACATGACAGCTGGAAGGGGGTAATAGTAATGCAGGATTATAGATGGGGTAGTATTAGTAGTAGGGACACATGACAGCTGGAAGGGGGTAATAGTAATGCAGGATCATAGATGGAGTAGTATTAGTAGTAGGGACACATGACAGCTGGGAGGGGGTAATAGTAATGCAGGATTATAGATGGGGTAGTATTAGTAGTAGGGACACATGACAGCTGGAAGGGGGTAATAGTAATGCAGGATTATAGATGGAGAGGTAGTATTAGTAGTAGGGACACATGACAGCTGGGAGGGGGTAATAGTAATGCAGGATTATAGATGGGGTAGTATTAGTAGTAGGGACACATGACAGCTGGGAGGGGGTAATAGTAATGCAGGATTATAGATAGGGTAGTATTAGTAGTAGGGACACATGACAGCTGGAAGGGGGTAATAGTAATGCAGGATTATAGATGGAGAGGTAGTATTAGTAGTAGGGACACATAACAGCTGGGAGGGTGTAATAGTAATGCAGGATTATAGATGGAGAGGTAGTATTAGTAGTAGGAACAGGACAGCTGGGGTTGATGGTGGAAGTTGGCAGGGGTAACAGAAGTAGAGACACAGATGTCTGTTTGTGAGTAGTGATAATAATATGGCCACACAGGATGGTGGGAGGATACATTGTCCTCTACCAAGCTGAAGTAACAACAAATGAGCTCACTCTGGAACCCTGCGAAATTTCTGCAAGCTCCCTTCCAGCAGGTAAGGTAAGGTAAGGTTTGGGTGTGCAGTCCATCCCTCTACAGAATACTTCTTTAAATAATTCATTGAGAGCATGTGACTATGTGGAGGTGCACTGCTGGAACACTGGTGCAGCACATGGCCCAAAATGTCCAGTGGAGGTCTGGCCCTGATTACTTTATTATCACAGTTCAAGGGAAACATGTTAAGTCTGTTAGGGGGAGATGTATCAAACCTTCTAGGAAGGACATTTGGAAAAGTTGTCCATTGCAACAAATCAGCTACTAGCTTTTAAGTAATCCTATAAAATGCTAGCAAGTAGCTAATTTGTTGCCATGGGCAGTATACACGAAAGAGAGCATTACAGTTACCACTATACTGTACTATTATATAAACTGTATGTTTTGTAGACAGTTTTTGAAGTTGTCAGACTACTGTAATGGTACGAGTCATTGATAATTGGAACTGACATGTAACAATGATACTTATTAAATAATATAATTTCTTATTGAAATAAATTTTGGGGCGATGTATTAAAAAACACATTCTGGTACAAGCACTGATAGATAATTAGATCGGTAGATCACAGAGATACATATTTCACAGAGACTGAGAGCTTTGCCATTCCAACGACACCTGTAAATTTGCATCTTGCAGAGATTATGATGACAGTCCATTAATTCTGCTTTATGTTGGGTACACAATAGGTCGACTTGATGGCGGATTCGCCGGCCGTGCGCCCGATTCAAGAAAGCATATACACTTACCGATCGGCCGCCTGATGTGTCACCCTGATGTCACAGCTGGGCAGGCATTTGAATTTGCCCAACCAGCTTTGACTTCAGTCCCTGCAACGAGTGTACGGGTGGATGGAGGAACGTCCATACACACAGTCAGATGTGCCAATATATCTTCAGATGTGCCAATATATCTTCAGATGTGCCGATATATCTTCAGATGTGCCGATATATCTTCAGATATATTGGACATCGGCTGTGCTGCACAGTGATAGATCGGCCGATATATTACTGAGTGTGTATCAAGCTTTAGTTGGGGGAGGACCAGGGGCATTTTAAGAGAGCAGAGGTCCCATGTGCAGACTCTAGGTCGGCCCCCTCCTCTCCTGTCTACTGCACATGCGCGGGGCTCCGGAAATATGGCGCCCGCCATGGTCCGCAGACAAAAATTCGTACTGCACATGTGTGGCGGCCATTTTTGGTGGGATTTTTGCTGTAGCGGCTGCGGCGCCCGTCACGGGACTCCGGAAAGGTAAGTATTACAACAACATGGGCGCAGTGTGAGTGCAGTGGGCCTACCCTGGACCCAGGGGCCCGTGTGCACTGCCACCGCACACACTGCACCCATGATAGGAACGCCAATGGGGAGGACGGGGAAAACTTAAAGGCACATTCTGCCAGTAAAATGTACAAAGTTTTGCTGCCAAACACAGGATGAAGCAAATATTTAGTAGAACAGTTTTTGCTAATCACTATTAAGTAGAAAGTAATGAGGAAGTTACTCTCAAGAAGGTTATTTCCTGCTCATGAGAACACGTAGATATCTTAGCTGCTCCTTTGAATAACCTGTATTTAAGTGTATTTATATTTATAAAAGCAGATTTCTCCTGGATGGAAACATGATGTGTAAAGATGCGTTCTATCGAGGTGTGACTAGTAACTCCTAACCATGAAATGACTTTAATGGCTTTTAAATAAATGGTTTGTACTGTAATACATACAGGAGAGGGAGCGGCTGTGGAGCGTTCTCCCTGAGGCTAAGCATCTTTCAGCGGAGATGCTGTATGAGAGAGAATAAATTGTGCACACTGCTGAGGTCTCTTCCACAAATAACAGTTTTGTGTGAACTTGGCCTTTAAAGTGGCGACATCAATCATGCAGGGAGACATTTAAATTTTAGATTACCTGTGGCGGTGAAGGTAACATTTTCGGAATGAGAAGTCGCCACAACAGAGATAAATAGCATGTTTTACTCTAAAAGACACAGTATATGAAGTCCTTTGTTATTTATGGGACCACTGGAGCGAAGTCTTATCAACAACTGGAGATGTAGGCAGTTGCCTAAGGGTTTCACAGGAGAGACGTGATATGCCTAACTTTCCATTACATTTACCCAATCAGATGGAACAGACTAGGGTGGTCAAGTCAGCAGGTAGTAACATAATCCAGAAGTGGGAATGAAATTCCGGCTTTCAGAAGGCCGACAGTGGAATCCCAACGGATGTAAAAAATTTTTTACCCTACCCCTACTCCTAATCCTAAACTTAATCCACCCTTCCCCCCACAGCCTAACCCTAATTCTCCCATTTTGCAGCCTAAACCTAACCCACCCCTCCTACAGCCTAACTCTAACCCTCCCCTCCACAGCCTAACCCTAACCCACACTTCCCACAGTCTAACCCTAACCCCCCCCCCCCCACACCCGTGCAGTCTAGACCTAACCTCCCCTTAGTGCCTAACCACCCGCACTTCCCTCAGTCGGGAATTGGGATCCTGCTGTAAGTCTTCTGACTGTCGGGATATTGACCGCATCCCCTCATGAGGGCCATTATGATTTAATACAACCCCCCCCTCCCCCAACAACCCCCCATAACAGGTTCATTATAAGTTCCACGGCAACTTTGCACATCTGTAATTGGTGCATTCAGTTATATTTACCTTTGAATAATACGCCTTCAGAAAAATCTTAGTAAAACGTACATAAAATATAGATACCGATTGTAACAGTAAAAGGTGTACCAAATAAAGTATTCCAGAAGATAAAAAGTAGTATATTTGGAATTGAGGACACTTAGACACCGGCCCTGGGGATATGTGAGAACATTCTTTTCAACGGAAAAAGAGAAGTCCCAGGATTTCAAACAGACTTAAGCAAGGAAAAATGTTACAAGTGAATCCTCCTAAATATAGAAACAGATGAGAGGCGAGATTACAGCGCACAGCGTCCAAGAGAGGCCAATTCTAACTATAGATCAGACATGTCGCTGCTCTTTATTGGTGCAATGTATTCAAATGGCTGTGGACATTATGATGTACAATCAAAGAGACCGTTCAATACTAGCCATCCAACAAGAGGGGGCGCAATTACTGGGTTGTATATGCCCTTCAAATATTTTTAAATAAAATGCTATATTTGGGTTTCCTTTTGCTTCCACTTTTTTACTAAGACTTATTAATTATTGGATTTTAGACCAGATAATTATAATTTCTTATTGTCACTGGCAATAAGCAATTATGTACCATGGCATGTATCATGACGCACATGCAGGGACAGGGGCTCTGATAGAAGCTCTTCCCTGTGGCATGCAAAAGTAAAATGATAGCATTAGCGGTCACTTTACTTTCATTTTCCGGGCCTCATTGAGCTACTGAGCATGTGTGATCTGCTGATCTACGGATCTCACTACCTGGTCATTTTTTGCGAAGTGCAGCCTATTGGCTACTATGGCTAATCTAATCCTCAGATGGCTTAGCTACTGGTGCGAAGCTCCTGCCTCTGGTGCTTGGTAAGCTTGTCAATAAATCAGCCCCCTTTTGCAATAGAAAACAGTAAGCGATGCGGTTATTGGGAGTCATTCCGAGTTGATCGCTAGATAAAAATGTTCGCTGCGCAGCGATGATGCAAAAAAAGTCACTTCTGCACATGCGTATGTGGCGCAATGCGCATGCGCGACATACTTTCACAACGGCCGATGTAGTTTCACACAAGGTCTAGCGAAGCTTTTCTGTCGCACTGCTGGCCGCAGAGTGATTGACATGAAGTGGGAGTTTCTGGGTGTCAACTGACCGTTTTAAGGGAGTGTTCGTAAAAACGCAGGCGTGCCAGGAAAAACGCAGGCATGGCTGGGCAAATGCTGGGCGTGTTCGTGACGTCAAAACAGGAACTGAACAGTCTGAAGTCATCGCAAGCGCTGAGTAGGTCTGAAGCTACTCTGAAGCTGCACAATGCACAATATTTTTTTTGTAGCCACTCTGCGATCCTTTCGTTCGCACTTCTGCTAAGCTAAAATACACTCCCAGTGGGCGGTGGCATAGCATTTGCATGGCTGCTAAAAACTGCTAGCGAGCGATCAACTCGGAATGACCACCATTGCTCATACCTGCTGTAGTCCCCTGTAGATACATTCGGGTGGATAATTAATATTTGTGGGTGCCACCCAAAAATGATTGTTTTCGGGGATATCGCTCAAATATTTAATGATAAATAGGCCCCTCTATTATACAGTCATAGTATCTTATCTTCACAGCCCTTAGACCCGACACAGTCCAGATGTGCTCTGGATGTTGGAATGAACTGCTCTTGCATGGCAATTTTATCTAACAAACAGTAGCAATGAATATATCTGCCTCTATGGGAAGCCATAAACAAAAGTCTATTAGTTTGTTAAAAAAGCAGGGGGGGGGGGCATGCAAATCAATCAATTACATCTTAATCTGGTCATCCCCTTGATGTCTGGTGGAGAATGTGCAAAAAAACATACAAGTTTTTTGTTTTGTTTTAATCACTAGCTAACAGGTAAGTAACTATTGTCATTGGTTGAGCTTACAAAATGGCTGCCTGCAGGCTATGCAATGCATGTCTCTGAGAGGCCCGAATGGGGTCAGACAAATTGGTAGCTCCTAGTGAACCGTTACGCTTCGTTATCAGGTGTATTGGCTCACTTCGCAAAATGGTGGTCTCAGTTGTACTTAAATCATTTCAGAATGGGTTAAAAATATGAAACAAAGCATTGACACATTTAAACTCGACATAAATCCTGCAACAAATATCATGTAAAACGCACCACACCATATTAATTACAAGACAGAAATAAGGAACCAGAATAAAGCGACACCCACTCGTATCCTTCTGCTGTTGGCCGCACTCAACAACTACATCTGGCATAAACCATAATGAAGAAGACAAAAGGGCGTGGATAATTGGGCACAGATTTTTTACTTACTTCCCATCCTAGATTAGTTTCCTTTAATGTGGTCTTCTGTATCATGATATAAGGTCCTAATCTTTCCCCAATTTCAATTCTCTTCTTGGCCCAAATTCCTAGACCAGCTCCTGGTATAGACGATTCTCTCAGTTCAAAGTCAGGGGGGATTGGAATATCATCAGGAATGTAGACGGGGGCTTCATAGGGTGACCCCTCCTTTGGGGTAAAGTCTTCGCTGGGTGAGGGAGGTCCTACAGGAATAGGTGACATAATACTGTCCTCTGTCTCCTCTTCCGCGCTGTCACCGCCAAGCAGATCCGGGTCAGGCTCATACATATTATTTACAATGTCGCTGTCACCTGCCAAAAAGAAGACACAGCGGTGTTTAGGAAGCCACAGGCCACACAAACAGGTCATGTGATGTGATAACAGATAATTGTGCTACTTTGTGTATCAAGTGTAAACTCAAGACACAAGTGGACTTTCATTCTTCATCCACATCAACTATAACATGAAGCATTTGGATCCTGCTTCCCTACTCTCCCAGACTGTGGCCCAATCCCCGTTACACAATTACACATATTGCACCATTGCTCAGCTGGGGCGAGGAAGTGATTTTATGATGACTTCATCCCACTCCCTGCACTCCGGACCGAAGCATCAATAAAAAGGCATGTTTGATTTATTTTGTCATCTTTTCTTAAACATTGGATTATCTCATACTATCCATATAAATATATATGTGAAGCCAGTATGAGGTGTATGAGTAGACCACTTATCTCCTCTCCCATGTATTCCTGTACCCTGGCTATGGCTTGGGGAAATTAGGGGGACATTTATTAAAGCAGTGATAAGAGCGGAGAAGTGAGCCAGTGGAGAAGTTGCCCCATTAACCAATCAGCAGCTCTGTATAATTTTATAGTATGCAAATTATAGATGTTACTTCAGTGCTGATTGGTTGCCATGGGCACTTCTCCACTGGCTCACTTCTCCGCTCTTATCACTACTTAGTAAATGTTCCCCTTATGGTGGGTACACACTGATAGATATATCTGCAGATCAATTGATCTGCAGATATATCTATGGATGGATCGGACAGTGTGCTGTGCATACACACTGCCCAATCTGTTGGGGACTGACGTCATGAACTGGGCGGGCATGTACACACGCCTGCCCAGTTCAACTGTGAATCACCGCCGGCTGCCGCAGCATGTGTACGGGCGGTCGGCTGGTCATCCGTACACACACAGCGATGGGCCAATATATCGGTAGATATATTGGCAGTTGGCTGTGCTGCAGGGCCAACGCGAAATGTCTGTGACACTATGTCGTGCACAATGGGCGATGGACCCGCGATATATCGGCCGTTCAATAGAGTGGTCGATATATCGGCCAGTGTGTACGGTCCTTCAGTTACTAAAGGGGGGTACACACGCTCAGCACACATCTCTTCCCCCGTTCAGCACTCGGGGGGGATGCTCACTTCACCCAGCGGTGAAGTGCGCGATCTATCTAGATTGCGATCAATTCTAGAACCAGCGATAGCTATGGGGCATACATCCTTAAAGGGGGGTCGCTATTGCCGGTTCTAGATTGGTCTGCATGCAGGTACAATCTAATTACATTGCTCACTTCACCGCTGGGTGGAGTGAGCGTCCCGCTTGTTTCCACGCTCAGCACACATCACGCTGAGTGATGAGCGGGGGGAGAGATGTGTGCTGAGCGTTCTGTGCTAGATTGCACAGCACACATCTCCCCGTGTGTACCTCCCTTAAGGGTTCCATGCTCATGCAGTATTTACAACAGTGTGTTTCCTTGTATGGATTAGCACTGACCATTACAACACCTGCAGCTATCAATTTCGACAGCTGCCGGTGTTGTTTCCCCATTCACAGCCATTTTTGATGCTGCTGCGGCTGCCGGCTCCAGACTGCATGTGAGATCTCGTGCATGCCAAGTGCAGCCGGCCTGGAGAAGAAACACAGGGATCAGCACTAAGCTGAAGCAGTGTATGCCCTGGTGGGGATTGCTGAAGTGGGGAATCACATAGAGCACTATATCACTCCGCCCTCTTATCACTCATTACAGGGCCCTGTACCTCTATACTCCTCTTTCTCTGACAGGTCACACAGAGCTGTATCACTCCGTCCTCCTATCACTAACAGATCACACAAAGGGCCCTGTATCACTATGCTCCTCTTTCTCTGACAGGTCGCACACAGCTGTATCACTCCGCCCTCCTATCACTAACAGATCACACACAGGGCCCTGTATCGCTCTGCTCCTCTTTCTCTGACAGGTCGCCCAATGCTGTATCACTCCGCCCTCCTATCACTAACAGATCACACACAGGGCCCTGTATCGCTCTGCTCCTCTTTCTCTGACAGGTCGCCCAATGCTGTATCACTCCGCCCTCCTATCACTAACAGATCACACACAGGGCCCTGTATCGCTCTGCTCCTCTTTCTCCGACAGGTCACACAGAGCTGTATCACTCCGCCCTCCTATCACTAACAGATCACACAAAGGGCTCTGTATCACTATGCTCCTCTTTCTCTGACAGGACACACACAGCTGTATCAGTCTGCCCCTCTTTTAACTGATACCCCTTTTCCACCCGAGTACCAGGTCCGATCCAGGATGTTTAACCCAGCTACAACCCGTGTCGGCCCCGCCGTTTCCACTGCACTTCGACGCGGGTTATTCCCGGGTCGGATCTGTTTCCACTTAACTCGGGTAAGCTCTGTAATAGCTATTGATGTCACTGGTTACTCGGGTCTGAAAACACGGGTAATGACCGTTTCCACTGCACAATTACCCGGGTCATTACCGTGTTACCGTGTTCAACCCAGGTAGCTACCAGGGTAGGATTCCAGGATCACTCAACCCGTGTTGAGCTATTTCCACTTACTAAAAACCCGTGTTGATGCGTGCCCCTGTACAAAAACACGGGTAAATTTAGCTAGTGGAAAAGGGGTATACTGTAACTGATCATACACAGAGCACTGTATTGCTCTGCCCCACTGTCTCTGACAGGACAAATCGCACAGACCTGTATCACTCCGCACCTCTCGTCACTAACTGATCATACGCAGACACTGTATCACTCCACCCCTCTGTCTCTGACAGGACAAATCCGCACAAAGCTGTATCACTCTGCCCCACTCGCACTGACAGATCATACACAGAGCACTGTATCAGTCCGCCAGCTGCCACAAGGAATGTGACATACAGTATATAACAAATACTAGGCTTATTAATTTAAAACATGTTGTAATTTGTATATCTGCCCTATTTTTCAGTTAGAACATTTTTTATTTTCTATTAATTTGCCATCTATCCACTACTCATGTCAGCCACAAACATATCTGTTTATAAAAAAAAAGGTAAAAAAAAATACTGTGATTAATCATTAATTTGTAGAAATGCAATAAAGGTAAATTACAAGTCAGCAGCACAAAGGATTACACAATGGATTGTAATAACGAGGTGTATTATTCCCTGAAATAATGGCGGATTTGAAAACTGGAGCTTCATTGTGTATTTTGAGTTGTAAATTCCATGGTTACCTTAAAACGCTCTACAATTAGGAAATTAGCCTGATTATGTTAGCAAGATCCTAATTATTACACATGAATGAATATACTGTATTTAGTGCATCGAAGGCAAGGGAATATAAAATTAATAGATACAATTGATTCTAGGAGTCGCCTATATAGGCAACCTTGGCAGAAAGGCTTTCAATCTGAGTGCAGGGCATACTTGGCTACCCTCCGGGAAGTTGCGAGAGACTCACGATTTTTGAGAAATCCCCCGCACCCTAAGTAGAGTAGGCGTATCTCCCGCATCCCACCCACTTCCTTGTAAAATGAGCAGGATGGGGAGATAATCACCGGAATTGTGCCGCTGAGTGGAGGGGATGGGGCTAAATGAAGCATAATGTGTAATTTTAGCCTTGCTGCGAACTACATCATTTTGCAGAAGTGGGCGTGGGGCTTAATGACATTGGAGCCTGCCCCTGCCCCCCAAAGTGTCCTGCAGCGTCTCCTCTACCGTCTTTTCCCAGGGAGCAGATAAGAAAAGTAGGTAAGCATGGTCAAACTAGTGGGTGGGACTTGTTTAATGAGTACACATTGGTGGACAGGCAGTCTAATAGGGGGTGTCGTACGGTATGCCGGCGCTCGGGCTCCCGGCGCCCAGCATACCGGCGCCGGGAGCCCGACCGCTGGCATACCGACAGCGTGGCGAGCGCAAAGGAGCCCCTTCGGGCTCGCTGCGCTCACCACGCTACGGGCACGGTGGCGCGCCACGCTATTTTATTCTCCCTCCAGGGGGGTCGTGGACCCCCACGAGGGAGAATAAGTGTCGGTATGCCGGCTGTCGGGATCCCGGCGCCGGTATACTGTGCGCCGGGATCCAGTCAGTCGGCATACAGAAGACCACCCCTAATAGGTACTTTTTAACTTAGGTGAGACAAACCATACAGTAGTAACAACGAACCGGATTCTGATTTGCAAGTAAAGCCAAAATAAGCAAGAAACTGCGCACAAGGGCCAAACCATGCTGCACTGCAGGTTTGGCACATGTAACATGTGCAGAGAGAGAGTTAGATTTGGGTGGGGTGTGTCCAAACTGAAGTCTGAAATGAAGTGTAAAAATAAAGCTGTCTAACATTTGTGGGCTACATGCAAAAGCAGCCAGTACTTACCCCGCACAGAAATATATATATATGTATTTGTTTTGCTTGCACTGAAACATTGCTGGTTACAGATACAAAGTTACGTTCTTTTATTTGTTTGCATTACGTCTAAATCGGAATCATGGCCAACAGGTGTAGGCACAGTCACATACTGTAAGTGACTTTTATTGTAGTATTACATTAAAAAAAATTATATATATATATATATATATATATATATATATAAAAATAGAAAGAGATTATTGCGCCACTTGTGTTCAACAACAACAAATATAAAAACTATAGGTATAAATTCACCCTATAAAATAAATGACACTCCCTAAGACTAATAAAGGGCGTCAGCTGACCCCCAAAACAGAGATGGTGGTTCCCTGTAGCAAGAAATGAATAACACACAGGGGGGTGGGGGATATAGCGACCAATGGTGTCTTAGAGATACACAATGAGAATGAGTGGGTCTGAGAATAATAAAATACAATTTATTAACAAATAAAATTAACAAATAAAATTTGAGCAGCAATTCTCTTTAAACAATGGGATAAAAACGCGTTTCGTCATTCAGACTTCATCAAGGGGTTTTACCCCTTGATGAAGTCTGAATGATGAAACGCATTGGTCAACCTGGCAGTGACCTCATACAAGTTAAGCAAAAATCTTTTTTATATATTTTAACTGGTATTATTATCTTGTATTGTGTATGCTGTTTTTATTAGAGATGAGCGCCTGAAATTTTTCGGGTTTTGTGTTTTGGTTTTGGGTTCGGTTCCGCGGCCGTGTTTTGGGTTCGAACGCGTTTTGGCAAAACCTCACCGAATTTTTTTTGTCGGATTCGGGTGTGTTTTGGATTCGGGTGTTTTTTTCAAAAAACACTAAAAAACAGCTTAAATCATAGAATTTGGGGGTCATTTTGATCCCAAAGTATTATTAACCTCAAAAACCATAATTTACACTCATTTTCAGTCTATTCTGAATACCTCACACCTCACAATATTATTTTTAGTCCTAAAATTTGCACCGAGGTCGCTGTGTGAGTAAGATAAGCGACCCTAGTGGCCGACACAAACACCGGGCCCATCTAGGAGTGGCACTGCAGTGTCACGCAGGATGTCCCTTCCAAAAAACCCTCCCCAAACAGCACATGACGCAAAGAAAAAAAGAGGCGCAATGAGGTAGCTGTGTGAGTAAGATTAGCGACCCTAGTGGCCGACACAAACACCGGGCCCATCTAGGAGTGGCACTGCAGTGTCACGCAGGATGTCCCTTCCAAAAAACCCTCCCCAAACAGCACATGACGCAAAGAAAAAAAGAGGCGCAATGAGGTAGCTGTGTGAGTAAGATTAGCGACCCTAGTGGCCGACACAAACACCGGGCCCATCTAGGAGTGGCACTGCAGTGTCACGCAGGATGTCCCTTCCAAAAAACCCTCCCCAAACAGCACATGACGCAAAGAAAAAAAGAGGCGCAATGAGGTAGCTGACTGTGTGAGTAAGATTAGCGACCCTAGTGGCCGACACAAACACCGGGCCCATCTAGGAGTGGCACTGCAGTGTCACGCAGGATGTCCCTTCCAAAAAACCCTCCCCAATCAGCACATGATGCAAAGAAAAAGAAAAGAAAAAAGAGGTGCAAGATGGAATTGTCCTTGGGCCCTCCCACCCACCCTTATGTTGTATAAACAAAACAGGACATGCACACTTTAACCAACCCATCATTTCAGTGACAGGGTCTGCCACACGACTGTGACTGATATGACGGGTTGGTTTGGACCCCCCCCAAAAAAGAAGCAATTAATCTCTCCTTGCACAAACTGGCTCTACAGAGGCAAGATGTCCACCTCATCTTCACCCTCCGATATATCACCGTGTACATCCCCCTCCTCACAGATTATCAATTCGTCCCCACTGGAATCCACCATCTCAGCTCCCTGTGTACTTTGTGGAGGCAATTGCTGCTGGTCAATGTCTCCGCGGAGGAATTGATTATAATTCATTTTAATGAACATCATCTTCTCCACATTTTCTGGATGTAACCTCGTACGCCGATTGCTGACAAGGTGAGCGGCGGCACTAAACACTCTTTCGGAGTACACACTTGTGGGAGGGCAACTTAGGTAGAATAAAGCCAGTTTGTGCAAGGGCCTCCAAATTGCCTCTTTTTCCTGCCAGTATAAGTACGGACTGTGTGACGTGCCTACTTGGATGCGGTCACTCATATAATCCTCCACCATTCTATCAATGTTGAGAGAATCATATGCAGTGACAGTAGACGACATGTCCGTAATCGTTGTCAGGTCCTTCAGTCCGGACCAGATGTCAGCATCAGCAGTCGCTCCAGACTGCCCTGCATCACCGCCAGCGGGTGGGCTCGGAATTCTGAGCCTTTTCCTCGCACCCCCAGTTGCGGGAGAATGTGAAGGAGGAGATGTTGACAGGTCGCGTTCCGCTTGACTTGACAATTTTGTCACCAGCAGGTCTTTCAACCCCAGCAGACCTGTGTCTGCCGGAAAGAGAGATCCAAGGTAGGCTTTAAATCTAGGATCGAGCACGGTGGCCAAAATGTAGTGCTCTGATTTCAACAGATTGACCACCCGTGAATCCTTGTTAAGCGAATTAAGGGCTGCATCCACAAGTCCCACATGCCTAGCGGAATCGCTCCCTTTTAGCTCCTTCTTCAATGCCTCCAGCTTCTTCTGCAAAAGCCTGATGAGGGGAATGACCTGACTCAGGCTGGCAGTGTCTGAACTGACTTCACGTGTGGCAAGTTCAAAGGGCATCAGAACCTTGCACAACGTTGAAATCATTCTCCACTGCACTTGAGACAGGTGCATTCCACCTACTATATCGTGCTCAATTGTATAGGCTTGAATGGCCTTTTGCTGCTCCTCCAACCTCTGAAGCATATAGAGGGTTGAATTCCACCTCGTTACCACTTCTTGCTTCAGATGATGGCAGGGCAGGTTCAGTAGTTTTTGGTGGTGCTCCAGTCTTCTGTACGTGGTGCCTGTACGCCGAAAGTGTCCCGCAATTCTTCTGGCCACCGACAGCATCTCTTGCACGCCCCTGTCGTTTTTTAAAAAATTCTGCACCACCAAATTCAAGGTATGTGCAAAACATGGGACGTGCTGGAATTTGCCCATATTTAATGCACACACAATATTGCTGGCGTTGTCCGATGCTACAAATCCACAGGAGAGTCCAATTGGGGTAAGCCATTCCGCGATGATCTTCCTCAGTTGCCGTAAGAGGTTTTCAGCTGTGTGCGTATTCTGGAAAGCGGTGATACAAAGCGTAGCCTGCCTAGGAAAGAGTTGGCGTTTGCGAGATGCTGCTACTGGTGCCGCCGCTGCTGTTCTTGCGGCGGGAGTCCATACATCTACCCAGTGGGCTGTCACAGTCATATAGTCCTGACCCTGCCCTGCTCCACTTGTCCACATGTCCGTGGTTAAGTGGACATTGGGTACAACTGCATTTTTTAGGACACTGGTGAGTCTTTTTCTGACGTCCGTGTACATTCTCGGTATCGCCTGCCTAGAGAAGTGGAACCTAGATGGTATTTGGTAACGGGGGCACACTGCCTCAATAAATTGTCTAGTTCCCTGTGAACTAACGGCGGATACCGGACGCACGTCTAACACCAACATAGTTGTCAAGGACTCAGTTATCCGCTTTGCAGTAGGATGACTGCTGTGATATTTCATCTTCCTCGCAAAGGACTGTTGAACAGTCAATTGCTTACTGGAAGTAGTACAAGTGGGCTTACGACTTCCCCTCTGGGATGACCATCGACTCCCAGCGGCAACAACAGCAGCGCCAGCAGCAGTAGGCGTTACACGCAAGGATGCATCGGAGGAATCCCAGGCAGGAGAGGACTCGTCAGAATTGCCAGTGACATGGCCTGCAGGACTATTGGCATTCCTGGGGAAGGAGGAAATTGACACTGAGGGAGTTGGTGGGGTGGTTTGCGTGAGCTTGGTTACAAGAGGAAGGGATTTACTGGTCAGTGGACTGCTTCCGCTGTCACCCAAAGTTTTTGAACTTGTCACTGACTTATTATGAATGCGCTGCAGGTGACGTATAAGGGAGGATGTTCCGAGGTGGTTAACGTCCTTACCCCTACTTATTACAGCTTGACAAAGGGAACACACGGCTTGACATCTGTTGTCCGCATTTCTGGTGAAATACCTCCACACCGAAGAGCTGATTTTTTTGGTATTTTCACCTGGCATGTCAACGGCCATATTCCTCCCACGGACAACAGGTGTCTCCCCGGGTGCCTGACTTAAACAAACCACCTCACCATCAGAATCCTCCTGGTCAATTTCCTCCCCAGCGCCAGCAACACCCATATCCTCCTCATCCTGGTGTACTTCAACACTGACATCTTCAATCTGACTATCAGGAACTGGACTGCGGGTGCTCCTTCCAGCACTTGCAGGGGGCGTGCAAATGGTGGAAGGCGCATGCTCTTCACGTCCAGTGTTGGGAAGGTCAGGCATCGCAACCGACACAATTGGACTCTCCTTGTGGATTTGGGATTTCAAAGAACGCACAGTTCTTTGCGGTGCTTTTGCCAGCTTGAGTCTTTTCAGTTTTCTAGCGAGAGGCTGAGTGCTTCCATCCTCATGTGAAGCTGAACCACTAGCCATGAACATAGGCCAGGGCCTCAGCCGTTCCTTGCCACTCCGTGTGGTAAATGGCATATTGGCAAGTTTACGCTTCTCCTCCGACAATTTTATTTTAGGTTTTGGAGTCCTTTTTTTACTGATATTTGGTGTTTTGGTTTTGACATGCTCTGTACTATGCCATTGGGCATCGGCCTTGGCAGACGACGTTGCTGGCATTTCATCGTCTCGGCCATGACTAGTGGCAGCAGCTTCAGCACGAGGTGGAAGTGGATCTTGATCTTTCCCTAATTTTGGAACCTCAACATTTTTGTTCTCCATATTTTAATAGGCACAACTAAAAGGCACCTCAGGTAAACAATGGAGATGGATGGATTGGATACTAGTATACAATTATGGACGGGCTGCCGAGTGCCGACACAGAGGTAGCCACAGCCGTGAACTACCGCACTGTACTGTGTCTGCTGCTAATATATAGACTGGTTGATAAAGAGATAGTATACTCGTAACTAGTATGTATGTATAAAGAAAGAAAAAAAAACCACGGTTAGGTGGTATATACAATTATGGACGGGCTGCCGAGTGCCGACACAGAGGTAGCCACAGCCGTGAACTACCGCACTGTACTGTGTCTGCTGCTAATATATAGACTGGTTGATAAAGAGATAGTATACTCGTAACTAGTATGTATGTATAAAGAAAGAAAAAAAAACCACGGTTAGGTGGTATATACAATTATGGACGGGCTGCCGAGTGCCGACACAGAGGTAGCCACAGCCGTGAACTACCGCACTGTACTGTGTCTGCTGCTAATATATAGACTGGTTGATAAAGAGATAGTATACTCGTAACTAGTATGTATGTATAAAGAAAGAAAAAAAAACCACGGTTAGGTGGTATATACAATTATGGACGGGCTGCCGAGTGCCGACACAGAGGTAGCCACAGCCGTGAACTACCGCACTGTACTGTGTCTGCTGCTAATATATAGACTGGTTGATAAAGAGATAGTATACTCGTAACTAGTATGTATGTATAAAGAAAGAAAAAAAAACCACGGTTAGGTGGTATATACAATTATGGACGGGCTGCCGAGTGCCGACACAGAGGTAGCCACAGCCGTGAACTACCGCACTGTACTGTGTCTGCTGCTAATATATAGACTGGTTGATAAAGAGATAGTATACTCGTAACTAGTATGTATGTATAAAGAAAGAAAAAAAAACCACGGTTAGGTGGTATATACAATTATGGACGGGCTGCCGAGTGCCGACACAGAGGTAGCCACAGCCGTGAACTACCGCACTGTACTGTGTCTGCTGCTAATATATAGACTGGTTGATAAAGAGATAGTATACTCGTAACTAGTATGTATGTATAAAGAAAGAAAAAAAAACCACGGTTAGGTGGTATATACAATTATGGACGGGCTGCCGAGTGCCGACACAGAGGTAGCCACAGCCGTGAACTACCGCACTGTACTGTGTCTGCTGCTAATATATAGACTGGTTGATAAAGAGATAGTATACTCGTAACTAGTATGTATGTATAAAGAAAGAAAAAAAAACCCACGGTTAGGTGGTATATACAATTATGGACGGGCTGCCGAGTGCCGACACAGAGGTAGCCACAGCCGTGAACTACCGCACTGTACTGTGTCTGCTGCTAATATATAGACTGGTTGATAAAGAGATAGTATACTCGTAACTAGTATGTATGTATAAAGAAAGAAAAAAAAACCACGGTTAGGTGGTATATACAATTATGGACGGGCTGCCGAGTGCCGACACAGAGGTAGCCACAGCCGTGAACTACCGCACTGTACTGTGTCTGCTGCTAATATATAGACTGGTTGATAAAGAGATAGTATACTCGTAACTAGTATGTATGTATAAAGAAAGAAAAAAAAACCACGGTTAGGTGGTATATACAATTATGGACGGGCTGCCGAGTGCCGACACAGAGGTAGCCACAGCCGTGAACTACCGCACTGTACTGTGTCTGCTGCTAATATATAGACTGGTTGATAAAGAGATAGTATACTCGTAACTAGTATGTATGTATAAAGAAAGAAAAAAAAACCACGGTTAGGTGGTATATACAATTATGGACGGGCTGCCGAGTGCCGACACAGAGGTAGCCACAGCCGTGAACTACCGCACTGTACTGTGTCTGCTGCTAATATAGACTGGTTGATAAAGAGATAGTATACTCGTAACTAGTATGTATGTATAAAGAAAGAAAAAAAAACCACGGTTAGGTGGTATATACAATTATGGACGGGCTGCCGAGTGCCGACACAGAGGTAGCCACAGCCGTGAACTACCGCACTGTACTGTGTCTGCTGCTAATATAGACTGGTTGATAAAGAGATAGTATACTACTAATATTATATATACTGGTGGTCAGGTCACTGGTCACTAGTCACACTGGCAGTGGCACTCCTGCAGCAAAAGTGTGCACTGTTTTAATATAATATTATGTACTCCTGGCTCCTGCTATAACCTATAACTGGCACTGCAGTAGTGCTCCCCAGTCTCCCCCACAATTATAAGCTGTGTGAGCTGAGCAGTCAGACAGATATATAATATATATAGATGATGCAGCACACTGGCCTGAGCCTGAGCAGTGCACACAGATATGGTATGTGACTGACTGAGTCACTGTGTGTATCGCTTTTTTCTGGCAGAGAACGGATATATTAAATAAACTGCACTGTGTGTCTGGTGGTCACTCACTATATAATATATTATGTACTCCTGGCTCCTGCTATAACCTATAACTGGCACTGCAGTAGTGCTCCCCAGTCTCCCCCACAATTATAAGCTGTGTGAGCTGAGCAGTCAGACAGATAATCAGATATATATAATATTATATATAGATAATAGATGATGCAGCACACTGGCCTGAGCCTGAGCAGTGCACACAGATATGGTATGTGACTGAGTCACTGTGTGCTGTGTATCGCTTTTTTCAGGCAGAGAACGGATTATAAATAAAACTGGTGGTCACTATCAGCAAAACTCTGCACTGTACAGAGTACTCCTAATGCTCCCCAAAATTAGTAAATCAAGTGTCTCTCTAATCTATTCTAAACGGAGAGGACGCCAGCCACGTCCTCTCCCTATCAATCTCAATGCACGTGTGAAAATGGCGGCGACGCGCGGCTCCTTATATAGAATCCGAGTCTCGCGATAGAATCCGAGCCTCGCGAGAATCCGACAGCGTCATGATGACGTTCGGGCGCGCTCGGGTTAACCGAGCAAGGCGGGAAGATCCGAGTCGCTCGGACCCGTGAAAAAAAACATGAAGTTCGTGCGGGTTCGGATTCAGAGAAACCGAACCTGCTCCTCTCTAGTTTTTTTTATCCCATTTTTTAAAGAGAATTGCTGCTCAAATTTGATTTGTTAATAAATTGTATTTTTATTATTCTCAGACCCACTCATTCTCACTGTGTATCTCTAAGACACCATTGGTCGCTATATCCCCCACCCCCCCTGTGTTTATATTTATATATATACATATATATATATATAATATTTTAATAATAATAATAATAATAATAATAATAATATTTTTTTATTATTATTATTATTTTTACACATTGTTGCCAACATGAATTTCTATCTGTTAATCCGTGTTAGGGAACATTTATTTATTTATTTATGTAAGCATTTTTTTATTTATATAGCGCACCCATATTACGCAGCTCTTTACAGAGACTATTTCATGCATTCACATCAGTTGCTGCCGCAGTGGAGCTTACACTCTATATTTCCTATCACACGTGTACACACACACACACACTAGGGTTCATTTTTATTGTTAGAAGTCAATTAAATTACCATTCTGTTTTTGGAGTGTGGCGAGTAACAGGAGCACCTGGACTCATGCACACACATGGAGAACATACAAACTCTACACAGATGATGGCTTGGTCAGGAATTGAACGTGAACACCTGGGGGAAACTCACGCAAACATGATGAGAACATACAAATGTTTCACAAATAGTGGCCTAGTTAAGAACTGCGAGGCAGTAATGCTAACCACAATGCCAACTGTGCTGCACAACATTGTCTTGCATGTTCAACAGATTTTCACACAAATAAGGCAGCATAAATGAGCAGTTCCACATATATTGAACAGAGCTGTTCTAATACTTAAGGAAATTGGAGATACTACGTTTCAAGACTTGGGCCCAAAAGTATTAGCCTGCGATTTGCAGCACTGGTGCGATTCTGGCCAGATAGCCGCTAGATTTAAAGCAGCGACTCGTTTTATGGCAACACCATGTTGATTTTGCTTTGAAAGTAATTGGTGCTTTAAATTTAGTGGCTACCTTGAGGAATTGCGCAGGTGCCTGCAAATCACGGTCAACTACATTTTAGCCTTGGATTTCAATTTCTACCCCAGGTCACTTTCTTGTGCTGTACGCACCCCAGAACCATTGACGCATTGTCCTGGCGAATTGGTGGACTGAATATTAATTCAGCCCACAAAACGGCAGCCTCCAGCACAAGTAGGCAGCGGGCACACTTTTATAATGATTGCATATGAGCATTATACAGTATATCAATGTACGGACTATAGCACTTGTGCAATTTGTAAATGTACCACTGCTTTCTACAATCCAAACATAGGCCTACAATCACTGCTAACCAGGCTTCAATTACAGCACGAGTGTTTCTAATCACTCTTTCATAACTTGTTGTGAGGCTCTGCCAAGAACATGGCTTTTTTATGAGTTTGGAAATCCTTGCTACACAATAGCATGTTATTTTCTTGCATTGTAAACCTGAAATTCTTGACTTTGGTTATGCAGCGGTTTCAGAGTAAGGGATATGGGTTAATGACTGTACTAACGACTGTTCGGCTGCTTTTCAAAAAAACAAAGTTGTACATAAAAAAGTTTTGTTACAACGTTGGAGTCATTAACTCTGATCTCGCACAGAATAAATTAAAACAGCCTTGCCAATAACTGGCAGGAGCAAAAACCAGTGAGTAGAATTAAAAGGAAAATTAATTGAACAAAAGGTTATTCAGAAAAGCTTGACATGGTTTAATGGTTACTTAATAACACTGCTAAAAGTTTTGGAAGTGCAGAAACTCAGGGCAACAAATCAGCAATTAACTTTTGTCTAGAACAAGACTGACAATGAAAGCAAGAGTCTGATTCGTTGCCATAGTGTTCAGTACAGGTTTGTACCAATGGGCAATGATCGTAATACCGCTTTCAGACATCGGAGTCGGGAATTTGCCGGGTCTAGCAGCCAGCAAATTCCTGGGTTTTAGCACTGGTAAAGTGCAGGGTCGGGGACCAGGTATTTAGTCCCAGGTAATTTGCATTGGGTTCCAGTGTTTAGATAACTAATGTCTAGGTTGACAGTCATTAGGCCGACCCCATATGGTGAAGATTCATTAGGTCGACACTGGCAAAAGGTCGACATGCATTAGATCTATACCGACAAAAGGTCGACACTGGAAAAGGTCAACAGGTATAAATGACAACATGGCACTAGTCGATACACATACGGTCCTTACATGTCGGCACAGTTTTTTTACGTTTTTTTTTGGGGGGGGGGGCATTTTTTTTTTTACATCTTTTCATACTTTACCACCAACGTAGACTAAGATTGGGAATAGTAACCTACCCACAGCATGGTGAGCAAACGGAGTCATGAAACGGGACACGGTACACTAATTGGGGTTCCCTGTGCTCTGACTGTGAAAACGACATAAAAAAATATTGTGTCAACCTTCTTTGTGTCAACCATTTTCCATGTCGGCATTTTCATGTGTCGACCTTTTGAACCCGTTGACCATTTCATGCGTCAGCCCCCTCATGGATCCACCTACCTGTGGTTGAAACTGCCCACTACTCCGTAAACCCCTCCCCTTTCTTTGACAAATTCCATGGAACAGTTTAACAAAAATCTTCCTTTTTTTTTTTTTTTTTTAACTATAAAGCTAGCTAATAGGCTGGCTGAAGTTTCTGATGAAAAAAAAAGTCAAATTATTTTTTTTTAGAATTTATCTTTAAAAAAAATATGCAGATTGTACATAAACATTTTAAATTGGACATTTTGAAAGACTTTTTTTTTTCAAGCTTGTTTGAACGCGTAGTAAAAAAGATTGGGAATGGATTTATGAATGACAGAACAAATGATGCAATATAACTAATAGGTATAAAACAGACAATTTGCTTACTGCGACGCAAGGTACAGCAAAACTTGATAACGAAAATAAAAACTTGATGAGGAAAAAAAGTAGCATGAACACTAGGAATACTAAAAATGTGTATTAGGATAAACCCCGCTGATCTATAATACAAATGGTCCGCTGGCAAAACCTTGTCATTTAAGCAGAGGTGATTGTGATTCTGCAGGCATTCCCGCTCAAGATTCGGAATGGAAGGAAACCAGCTCGCCGACAATGGAAGTAACTGAGGAAACGTAGGGACACAATTCTCTTTACCCACGCAGGAGGCAGCAGGACTGCACTCTCACCAAACAGTAGTTTCCACTAGAAAAACAGGCGGAACAACTGCTCCATTGTGGGCCAAAACTGAAATCGAAGGAACTCCCATGGTGCATATTAATGATTGACCTCTGATGTAATCCAAGATAGGATAACACCCAGCAAAAATTAAAGCTCTGGCTTCCAAAAAGGACTTTTTTTTCTTTCTCTCCCTGCCAAGTTGGAAAGTGGAACTACCAAGGGACACTGATGCAGCAACGTGTTCATTTAATGATACACCCAGTCACTTAGGTCCTATAGAATAGGCTTTCTGTCCAGGCGTACCTTGTCTCATCAGCAGCTAGATGGCCAGACATGCATTGCACAGGGCAGTGTTATTTGGCAGCAAACAAACAAAAAAAAAACCTCATATTCCCTTTTAGCGTTCCTGTACAAAGCAAGTATATTGCAATGAGCCAGGAGCGCTGCAGTTTCCTGCAAGTATAATGTAAATAGTGAACAAGGAGGGTGGGGAAGGGGGGATTAGGGGGGGGGGGGGTTAAGGGGAGATGGTTACCAAATTTGGTTAGGACATTTCTTATTGCCATTCCTTGGTAGACTGGTTGGCTAATATTGGCACAAATCCTCTCTTGCAAATGATTGTCCGATGTAGTCCTTTTAGTCAGATGTTTAGGTCTCAGTATAACTTTATATGTATAAATATGTCTTTATATTCAGACTATTGTATGTATAAAATCAGCTGTATTGCCACACATTGTAAAGGGCGATTTGTATGCTGGGTGTATTGGTCAAACATATTGGTAACGTCCCAAAGTGTATTGGCCAATGGTTGCAGTGACGTGCGGTGGGGTGAGTCACAGCCTTTCGTGTCATACTAACGTTTGTGCCAGAGTTTTGACTGTATAAAGTATATGAAAAATACAAAGAATATGTTTGAAATATCTTCCTTGTATTATTCTAATAATTTTTATAGCCAAAACTCTGGAGTAAAAAGTCTATGGCAGGTGAAGCAGTGCCTCACCTGTCTATCTTTTCCGCACCTCTCTGTTCAAAACTCACCAAATTTCCAGGAGTTTATACTGTTGCACCTGTGTATAATGTCCAGATGTACCCTTTGGCTCATACATTGCATGTAAATTTGGCTCTGGTGCTAGATAGTGTCTCCTAAACCACTTACTTCACCGCACGTCCCTGAATGGTTGTGTGACAAACTTAAGCTGGGTACACACCTATACAATCGTGGGCACGTTCTGCTGATATCGAGGGAATGGACATTTATTGTATAGGAGTGTATGCAGAGCCGATGCAGGAGTGTTAGCCGATAAGCGTCTAATAACGATCCTGCAGCGGTCAGGATGGGAGGTTGCATCTCATATGCAGTTTAATATTTGTTCGGTTGACCTCCCAATCCCCTGGAAGCCCGTAAACACATATACAATTCACGTCAGTACTCTTTGTATGTGTACGGGTGTCCGCAGCAGGTCAAGCCAGGGACACACCGCTTTGCTGATCAGGAGCATTAATCCGATCAGCAGGAAATTCTACAGGTGTGTATCCATTACTGATTAATTTTTGCTCCCCTAGGACATAATGGCTACTAATGAGAACATGTTAATGTTATACAAGCATATGGGGGAGATGTATCAAATCTGAGAGAGAAAATGTGGAGAAAGATAAATGGGGAGATGTACTAAGCCTTTTAGAGTATTTAAATACTTAAGAAAAAAATAGATCTTTACCAGTGTTTTTTTTACTTTCTTAAAAAATGCAATAAATATTTTAAGAGCACAAAATGGGGGCATTCCGAGTTGATCGTAGCTGTGCTAAATTTAGCACAGCTACGATCATTCACACTGACATGCCGACGCATGTGCAGTAAGGACCCGTTCGCTTGGCTGCGACAAAAAGTAGCGAGTGAACTGGTCAGAATGACCCCCTGTATTTTTCTATGGGACAGTAAAAGTCATATGCACTGTTACCCAATATTTATTTCAGGTTTTTCAGGGTACAGGCTTTTTTCACTTTTTTCTTTAAAGTACCGGAAAAATTATCACGGCCACATTTTTCAATTGGATAGCACAAGGGCCGGGAGTGCACCTACCTGCGGGGTTTGTAAAATGGGCGCAAAAGGCGTGTTCATTTTTGTGGGAAAAAGAATGGCTTCAATTGGATATACCCCATAGTAGCTACTACTAATAAGTGGAAATATTTCCACTAATCAGTAACATTTGCATGATTTCATCAGTATATACCAGATATTGGGAGTATATACTATGGAATATGTCATGTCTGTTTGTGCTGAATGTGCATAGAATATTTATTCTATGCACATATTTTATGCATTAATTTTCTTAAACTTTTTCAATATCACATTTTTTACATGAAAATATTTTTAGATATATAGCAAAGTTTAACAGCAATGTTGTAACCAAATTGGTATTCTATTTGTGACCTCAAAGCAGCCCTCACAGCACTACGTAGCTTGACCCCTGACAGCTGATGCCAGGGCTGCTACTAGGGTGTTGCGAATTGTGCCACCGCAGAGGCCACTGCAAGGCAGGGGGCACTGTTCTGCAGCACCTGTCAATTTTCTTTTTTAATCAATCAGTCTCACTTGCAACTTCCTCTTCTTTAATCGCCAGCATCACCTAGCCACCCCCATCTTCCCTTCACGTCCCTAAGCACCTTCAGTCACACACTCCTTTATTTAAGGCACACATTTGAAAATAATCTCATACTTCGCATACAGAAGCAAATAGCTCCATGGGGAAGGTGCCTGACTCCAATATGGAAGGTCATGGGTTTGAATCCTGAGTATGAAATTATTTTGAAATGTGTGCTTTGAATAATGGATGGATGTGGCTGAAGGTTCTGGGTATGACTGATAATAAAGGTATGATTTAAAATAAAGGATAAAGTAGCCAAATGACAAAGAGCTCTCAAATTACAGTAAGTGCATACATTATTATATAATAGGATTGCCGGTATATTTACTGAAGTGTGAGTTTGTAGAAGTGGAGATGTTGCCCAGCAACCAATCAGATTCTACTTATCATTTATCTAGCACCTTCAAAGAAGATAATAGCTAGAATTTGATTGGTTGCTATGGGCAACATCTCCAATTCTGAAAACCCGCACTTTAGTAAATATACCCCTTGTGTTAAAATCCATTTTCTTAGGCGTGTTCTGTAAGTATAGGTGTTCTATAGGGATGCGGTTACGTGGCTGGCGCACGGGATCCCGGTGGTCAGCATACCGACACTGGGATCTCGAAGACTTACAATGCCGCCAGCCACAATACCGCCTAAAAGTGGTTATTCCCACTGGCGAGCCACCGAGCCTTCAGCATAGCGAGCGCAGTGAGCCCACAAGAGTGGCTGGTATTCTGGTGGCCGGGATCCCTGCGTCGTTATGCTGACCGTCGGGATCCCATGCGCCGGCCACGTTACCCCAACCCATTCTATAAATGTAAATATATGGAAGTGACATCATAGCAATGCTTTCACTTAGCACCAGGGCTCGTCTAATGCCCTTGATTTAATAATATGGGAGGGCGCCAATGCTTTTACTAGCCGTGGCACCAAAATGTCTTGTTATGGCTGTGGGTAAGCCATTTGCTAGCCGCCCATGCGCAGTGACGGCTCTGCACCCAAATCAGGAACTATAATCTATCACTCTTCTTCTCGCTCATTTTCCAGGATGGGCCCTTTTATTGGAGGAGTCACCTGACACGAGCAGATTGCTAAATTCCCGGGAAATTTTTACTATCACGTTGTGAATTTCGCGTAAAATATTGTAATACAGTACCCTGCATTTGACAGACACAGTTTTTTCAAGTGTTCTTTGAATTAGCCATCTTCAAACTCGCTTCTTGCAGCAGGAAAAAAAAATAAAAAATCTTCTAAAATATGTTTTTCCACAGAAGTGGACAGAAGTTTTTGCAAGAGAACAGCTACACAGCAAATGATTGCAGTCAATTTTGTGGAACATGCCTTAAGTGTTTCTGGTCAAAGTCTGCTTTTCTTTTCCTAGAGTTGTGGGTTGTAAATTGTTGTCTAAAGCAATTACTGTATTAAAAGGCTAGCAAATGTAACTGTTTCTGAAATGTAATGAAAATACTGATCAGGCATAACCTCTGCTAGCCAGAGTATCCGTTACATCCGCATGCCTCTGTAACATGCACAGGGGGCACTTTCTTCTGCATGAATTAGATGGCACAGCTTGTTGAGCATCTGCAGATTTTAACCACCCACTACCTATCTTTCTTCATAAAAACATCTATACATGTAATAAAACTGTAAGGGCTGTGTCTGCACATAGCATTTTTTTTTTTTTTGGTGGGGGGGGGGGGGGGGGGATATAATTCTAGGGACTGTGTATGAACTAGGGAGACAAAAAAAAAATACCACTGAATTTTGTCTGTCTGTACTTTCTGGAATCACGCAAAAACTACTGGATGAATTTGGATGGCGTTTTCGCTATTGTATAGTTTAGTGACCTAGAAAGAAACGGAGGTATGTATGATCTCGATATGATATCAGGGAGAGGAGCAATAAAGGAAACCCCAGCCGCTTGGATAGTTTCTTGTAAGCATCTGCTTTGCTATTACAATCAACAAGTCGTACGGGCAATCGCTCAGGCTGCAGGCGTAGATCTCAGGACCAGCTGCTTCTCTCATGGGCAGCTTTACATGGCTTGCTCATGAGCTAGCAACCCCAGGAAAGGATGTGTTAATCCTTGAAGGAAAAACTGCAAATATATTTTTTTTACAAAGAAATTGTGTGATCAATGTGTACAATATAAAATATACATCACAATATTAGAAGTCACTATTGTCTTTGTAAAATTTGCTCCGCTGACTAATTAAAGACCTCCATGCAAGCGAAGCAGTTATACACTATATATATATATATATATATATATATATATATATATATATACACATACATATATACACACACGAACACACATATATGCACACCTATCTATCTATATCTACGCAGTACATTTATCTATCTGCATGCATACATACAGAAGATAGTGTGTGTGAGTATGACATCAGAGCCTCATCATAGCCCCACTCCCCACACACCCTCCCCGTAGGCCGCACAGCCACAAATCTGTCTAGGCTGCACCGCTGCCCTTACCAGTCGTCTGGGAAAACTGTGGAAGCTAGCTGAGTGAGTACTAGAGATGAGTGGGTTCGGTTTCTCTGAATCCGAACCCGCACGAACTTCATGTTTTTTTTCACGGGTCCGAGCGACTCGGATCTTCCCGCCTTGCTCGGTTAACCCGAGCGCGCCCGAACGTCATCATGACGCTGTCGGATTCTCGCGAGGCTCGGATTCTATCGCGAGACTCGGATTCTATATAAGGAGCCGCGCGTCGCCGCCATTTTCACACGTGCATTGAGATTGATAGGGAGAGGACGTGGCTGGCGTCCTCTCCGTTTAGAATAGATTAGAGAGACACTTGATTTACTAATTTTGGGGAGCATTAGGAGTACTCAGTACAGTGCAGAGTTTTGCTGATAGTGACCACCAGTTTTATTTATAATCCGTTCTCTGCCTGAAAAAAGCGATACACAGCACACAGTGACTCAGTCACATACCATATCTGTGTGCACTGCTCAGGCTCAGGCCAGTGTGCTGCATCATCTATTATCTATATATAATATTATATATATCTGATTATCTGTCTGACTGCTCAGCTCACACAGCTTATAATTGTGGGGGAGACTGGGGAGCACTACTGCAGTGCCAGTTATAGGTTATAGCAGGAGCCAGGAGTACATAATATATTATATAGTGAGTGACCACCAGACACACAGTGCAGTTTATTTAATATATCCGTTCTCTGCCTGAAAAAAGCGATACACACAGTGACTCAGTCAGTCACATACCATATCTGTGTGCACTGCTCAGGCTCAGGCCAGTGTGCTGCATCATCTATATATATTATATATCTGTCTGACTGCTCAGCTCACACAGCTTATAATTGTGGGGGAGACTGGGGAGCACTACTGCAGTGCCAGTTATAGGTTATAGCAGGAGCCAGGAGTACATAATATTATATTAAAACAGTGCACACTTTTGCTGCAGGAGTGCCACTGCCAGTGTGACTAGTGACCAGTGACCTGACCACCAGTATATATAATATTAGTAGTATACTATCTCTTTATCAACCAGTCTATATTAGCAGCAGACACAGTACAGTGCGGTAGTTCACGGCTGTGGCTACCTCTGTGTCGGCACTCGGCAGCCCGTCCATAATTGTATATACCACCTAACCGTGGTTTTTTTTTCTTTCTTTATACATACATACTAGTTACGAGTATACTATCTCTTTATCAACCAGTCTATATTAGCAGCAGACACAGTACAGTGCGGTAGTTCACGGCTGTGGCTACCTCTGTGTCGGCACTCGGCAGCCCGTCCATAATTGTATATACCACCTAACCGTGGTTTTTTTTTCTTTCTTTATACATACATACTAGTTACGAGTATACTATCTCTTTATCAACCAGTCTATATATTAGCAGCAGACACAGTACAGTGCGGTAGTTCACGGCTGTGGCTACCTCTGTGTCGGCACTCGGCAGCCCGTCCATAATTGTATATACCACCTAACCGTGGTTTTTTTTTCTTTCTTTATACATACATACTAGTTACGAGTATACTATCTCTTTATCAACCAGTCTATATATTAGCAGCAGACACAGTACAGTGCGGTAGTTCACGGCTGTGGCTACCTCTGTGTCGGCACTCGGCAGCCCGTCCATAATTGTATATACCACCTAACCGTGGTTTTTTTTTCTTTCTTTATACATACATACTAGTTACGAGTATACTATCTCTTTATCAACCAGTCTATATATTAGCAGCAGACACAGTACAGTGCGGTAGTTCACGGCTGTGGCTACCTCTGTGTCGGCACTCGGCAGCCCGTCCATAATTGTATATACCACCTAACCGTGGTTTTTTTTTCTTTCTTTATACATACATACTAGTTACGAGTATACTATCTCTTTATCAACCAGTCTATATATTAGCAGCAGACACAGTACAGTGCGGTAGTTCACGGCTGTGGCTACCTCTGTGTCGGCACTCGGCAGCCCGTCCATAATTGTATATACCACCTAACCGTGGTTTTTTTTTCTTTCTTTATACATACATACTAGTTACGAGTATACTATCTCTTTATCAACCAGTCTATATATTAGCAGCAGACACAGTACAGTGCGGTAGTTCACGGCTGTGGCTACCTCTGTGTCGGCACTCGGCAGCCCGTCCATAATTGTATATACCACCTAACCGTGGTTTTTTTTTCTTTCTTTATACATACATACTAGTTACGAGTATACTATCTCTTTATCAACCAGTCTATATATTAGCAGCAGACACAGTACAGTGCGGTAGTTCACGGCTGTGGCTACCTCTGTGTCGGCACTCGGCAGCCCGTCCATAATTGTATATACCACCTAACCGTGGTTTTTTTTTCTTTCTTTATACATACATACTAGTTACGAGTATACTATCTCTTTATCAACCAGTCTATATATTAGCAGCAGACACAGTACAGTGCGGTAGTTCACGGCTGTGGCTACCTCTGTGTCGGCACTCGGCAGCCCGTCCATAATTGTATATACCACCTAACCGTGGTTTTTTTTTCTTTCTTTATACATACATACTAGTTACGAGTATACTATCTCTTTATCAACCAGTCTATATATTAGCAGCAGACACAGTACAGTGCGGTAGTTCACGGCTGTGGCTACCTCTGTGTCGGCACTCGGCAGCCCGTCCATAATTGTATACTAGTATCCAATCCATCCATCTCCATTGTTTACCTGAGGTGCCTTTTAGTTGTGCCTATTAAAATATGGAGAACAAAAATGTTGAGGTTCCAAAATTAGGGAAAGATCAAGATCCACTTCCACCTCGTGCTGAAGCTGCTGCCACTAGTCATGGCCGAGACGATGAAATGCCAGCAACGTCGTCTGCCAAGGCCGATGCCCAATGGCATAGTACAGAGCATGTCAAAACCAAAACACCAAATATCAGTAAAAAAAGGACTCCAAAACCTAAAATAAAATTGTCGGAGGAGAAGCGTAAACTTGCCAATATGCCATTTACCACACGGAGTGGCAAGGAACGGCTGAGGCCCTGGCCTATGTTCATGGCTAGTGGTTCAGCTTCACATGAGGATGGAAGCACTCAGCCTCTCGCTAGAAAACTGAAAAGACTCAAGCTGGCAAAAGCACCGCAAAGAACTGTGCGTTCTTTGAAATCCCAAATCCACAAGGAGAGTCCAATTGTGTCGGTTGCGATGCCTGACCTTCCCAACACTGGACGTGAAGAGCATGCGCCTTCCACCATTTGCACGCCCCCTGCAAGTGCTGGAAGGAGCACCCGCAGTCCAGTTCCTGATAGTCAGATTGAAGATGTCAGTGTTGAAGTACACCAGGATGAGGAGGATATGGGTGTTGCTGGCGCTGGGGAGGAAATTGACCAGGAGGATTCTGATGGTGAGGTGGTTTGTTTAAGTCAGGCACCCGGGGAGACACCTGTTGTCCGTGGGAGGAATATGGCCGTTGACATGCCAGGTGAAAATACCAAAAAAATCAGCTCTTCAGTGTGGAGGTATTTCACCAGAAATGCGGACAACAGGTGTCAAGCCGTGTGTTCCCTTTGTCAAGCTGTAATAAGTAGGGGTAAGGACGTTAACCACCTCGGAACATCCTCCCTTATACGTCACCTGCAGCGCATTCATAATAAGTCAGTGACAAGTTCAAAAACTTTGGGTGACAGCGGAAGCAGTCCACTGACCAGTAAATCCCTTCCTCTTGTAACCAAGCTCACGCAAACCACCCCACCAACTCCCTCAGTGTCAATTTCCTCCTTCCCCAGGAATGCCAATAGTCCTGCAGGCCATGTCACTGGCAATTCTGACGAGTCCTCTCCTGCCTGGGATTCCTCCGATGCATCCTTGCGTGTAACGCCTACTGCTGCTGGCGCTGCTGTTGTTGCCGCTGGGAGTCGATGGTCATCCCAGAGGGGAAGTCGTAAGCCCACTTGTACTACTTCCAGTAAGCAATTGACTGTTCAACAGTCCTTTGCGAGGAAGATGAAATATCACAGCAGTCATCCTACTGCAAAGCGGATAACTGAGTCCTTGACAACTATGTTGGTGTTAGACGTGCGTCCGGTATCCGCCGTTAGTTCACAGGGAACTAGACAATTTATTGAGGCAGTGTGCCCCCGTTACCAAATACCATCTAGGTTCCACTTCTCTAGGCAGGCGATACCGAGAATGTACACGGACGTCAGAAAAAGACTCACCAGTGTCCTAAAAAATGCAGTTGTACCCAATGTCCACTTAACCACGGACATGTGGACAAGTGGAGCAGGGCAGGGTCAGGACTATATGACTGTGACAGCCCACTGGGTAGATGTATGGACTCCCGCCGCAAGAACAGCAGCGGCGGCACCAGTAGCAGCATCTCGCAAACGCCAACTCTTTCCTAGGCAGGCTACGCTTTGTATCACCGCTTTCCAGAATACGCACACAGCTGAAAACCTCTTACGGCAACTGAGGAAGATCATCGCGGAATGGCTTACCCCAATTGGACTCTCCTGTGGATTTGTGGCATCGGACAACGCCAGCAATATTGTGTGTGCATTAAATATGGGCAAATTCCAGCACGTCCCATGTTTTGCACATACCTTGAATTTGGTGGTGCAGAATTTTTTAAAAAACGACAGGGGCGTGCAAGAGATGCTGTCGGTGGCCAGAAAAATTGCGGGACACTTTCGGCGTACAGGCACCACGTACAGAAGACTGGAGCACCACCAAAAACTACTGAACCTGCCCTGCCATCATCTGAAGCAAGAAGTGGTAACGAGGTGGAATTCAACCCTCTATATGCTTCAGAGGTTGGAGGAGCAGCAAAAGGCCATTCAAGCCTATACAATTGAGCACGATATAGTAGGTGGAATGCACCTGTCTCAAGTGCAGTGGAGAATGATTTCAACGTTGTGCAAGGTTCTGATGCCCTTTGAACTTGCCACACGTGAAGTCAGTTCAGACACTGCCAGCCTGAGTCAGGTCATTCCCCTCATCAGGCTTTTGCAGAAGAAGCTGGAGGCATTGAAGAAGGAGCTAAAAGGGAGCGATTCCGCTAGGCATGTGGGACTTGTGGATGCAGCCCTTAATTCGCTTAACAAGGATTCACGGGTGGTCAATCTGTTGAAATCAGAGCACTACATTTTGGCCACCGTGCTCGATCCTAGATTTAAAGCCTACCTTGGATCTCTCTTTCCGGCAGACACAGGTCTGCTGGGGTTGAAAGACCTGCTGGTGACAAAATTGTCAAGTCAAGCGGAACGCGACCTGTCAACATCTCCTCCTTCACATTCTCCCGCAACTGGGGGTGCGAGGAAAAGGCTCAGAATTCCGAGCCCACCCACTGGCGGTGATGCAGGGCAGTCTGGAGCGACTGCTGATGCTGACATCTGGTCCGGACTGAAGGACCTGACAACGATTACGGACATGTCGTCTACTGTCACTGCATATGATTCTCTCAACATTGATAGAATGGTGGAGGATTATATGAGTGACCGCATCCAAGTAGGCACGTCACACAGTCCGTACTTATACTGGCAGGAAAAAGAGGCAATTTGGAGGCCCTTGCACAAACTGGCTTTATTCTACCTAAGTTGCCCTCCCACAAGTGTGTACTCCGAAAGAGTGTTTAGTGCCGCCGCTCACCTTGTCAGCAATCGGCGTACGAGGTTACATCCAGAAAATGTGGAGAAGATGATGTTCATTAAAATGAATTATAATCAATTCCTCCGCGGAGACATTGACCAGCAGCAATTGCCTCCACAAAGTACACAGGGAGCTGAGATGGTGGATTCCAGTGGGGACGAATTGATAATCTGTGAGGAGGGGGATGTACACGGTGATATATCGGAGGGTGAAGATGAGGTGGACATCTTGCCTCTGTAGAGCCAGTTTGTGCAAGGAGAGATTAATTGCTTCTTTTTTGGGGGGGGTCCAAACCAACCCGTCATATCAGTCACAGTCGTGTGGCAGACCCTGTCACTGAAATGATGGGTTGGTTAAAGTGTGCATGTCCTGTTTTGTTTATACAACATAAGGGTGGGTGGGAGGGCCCAAGGACAATTCCATCTTGCACCTCTTTTTTCTTTTCTTTTTCTTTGCATCATGTGCTGATTGGGGAGGGTTTTTTGGAAGGGACATCCTGCGTGACACTGCAGTGCCACTCCTAGATGGGCCCGGTGTTTGTGTCGGCCACTAGGGTCGCTAATCTTACTCACACAGCTACCTCATTGCGCCTCTTTTTTTCTTTGCGTCATGTGCTGTTTGGGGAGGGTTTTTTGGAAGGGACATCCTGCGTGACACTGCAGTGCCACTCCTAGATGGGCCCGGTGTTTGTGTCGGCCACTAGGGTCGCTAATCTTACTCACACAGCTACCTCATTGCGCCTCTTTTTTTCTTTGCGTCATGTGCTGTTTGGGGAGGGTTTTTTGGAAGGGACATCCTGCGTGACACTGCAGTGCCACTCCTAGATGGGCCCGGTGTTTGTGTCGGCCACTAGGGTCGCTAATCTTACTCACACAGCTACCTCATTGCGCCTCTTTTTTTCTTTGCGTCATGTGCTGTTTGGGGAGGGTTTTTTGGAAGGGACATCCTGCGTGACACTGCAGTGCCACTCCTAGATGGGCCCGGTGTTTGTGTCGGCCACTAGGGTCGCTTATCTTACTCACACAGCGACCTCGGTGCAAATTTTAGGACTAAAAATAATATTGTGAGGTATTCAGAATAGACTGAAAATGAGTGTAAATTATGGTTTTTGAGGTTAATAATACTTTGGGATCAAAATGACCCCCAAATTCTATGATTTAAGCTGTTTTTTAGTGTTTTTTGAAAAAAACACCCGAATCCAAAACACACCCGAATCCGACAAAAAAAATTCGGTGAGGTTTTGCCAAAACGCGTTCGAACCCAAAACACGGCCGCGGAACCGAACCCAAAACCAAAACACAAAACCCGAAAAATTTCAGGCGCTCATCTCTAGTGAGTACACCTGAATTGACATGGCCTACAAAAAACTACTTAAACTTGGAAACTCATGAAATGCATTTGTACAAGGCAAAGTAGCTGTCTAAAAAATGTTTTTACAGCTAAGAAGACTTAGAGGGGGTTAGGCAAGACACAGTGCCCCATAACCTTTTTGTCAATCGATTAAAATAGCTAATGGATAACCATACTGAAGAGCTCACTGCTGGGGCAAGACTGGTTGCAGATTGTACAGGAGAAAACATAATGCTTAAACAAGACTTGCTCCCTCCTAAGTAAATAAGACTCTAATGGAACCTTGTATTTTTTCCATATTACACCAGAAGGCAGAACCGTGTAGCCCATGTCAATTCAGGTGTACTCACCCAGCTAGATTTGTCAACCAAGAGAAGAGAACAAACAGTAACTAAATCTCTGGTTACTGTTAGAATTTCAACTGCTTCCAGGTGTCACTATCTGGACAGGAAGAAGTGCAAGTGATAGGGAAGTGTCCCTCCAAATGGCAGAGGCTTTAGTGGGGGTCTGATATCCCTAGAATAATAGTGTATTAAAATGAGGACTACTGAGAGGTCTATTATTTACTAAGCCTTGGATGGAGGTAAAGTGGATGGAGATAAAGTACCAACCAACCAGCTCCTAACTGTCCTTTTTCAAACACAACCTGTGACATGGCATTTAGGAGCTGATTGGCTGGTACTTTATCTCCGACAACTTTATCTCTGTCCGATGCTTAGTAAATATACCACTTAGGGGTCTATTTATTAAGCCTTAGATGGAGATAAAGTAGATGGAGATTAAGTACCAGCCAATCAGCTCCTAAATGCCATGTCACAGACTGGGTTTGAAAAATGACAGTTATGGAGGTGATGGGCTCTTACTTTATCTCCGTCCACTTTACCTCCATCCAAGGCTTAGTAAATAGACCCCTTAGTCCCTTTCTGCCAAATGACAACTTGATAAAATTACATAACTCCCTTTTCTAATAGGCAACACCTCTTTCGATTGTCAGAAAACAGGACTGTCACATCTAAAAACAAGGATTGCTGAAAGTAGGGAATTGTTGGATAGAAATTACAGCCATCACTAAATATAACAATAATAATAACAATAATAATTATTATTAAAAGTGATAATAGCAAAACAAACATAAATACATAACTTTGTATGTTATACCGGACGATAGGAAATCTGTTTGCGGCTATTAATAGGTCTACTTCCAAAGCACATGACAACCCCCATACGAAATATAAAAACTATTTAAGTACAGGTTTTTAAATACAAATCTGGCCGCCGAAACCCGTAAGAAGTACAGATAGCTCTAAGAGCTTATTTTATAAGTACAAAATGAACAATCGCCTTAAGGAAAGTCACTGTGCTGAAAGAAATAAAAAATAGTTACTATATCCCTACATTCAATACCTAAATAATATCTTTATAAGAAGAAAACCCTAGCATATAATTTATAGGGGGTTTAAAAGACTAATAGCTGAGTGGTAAAAGTGAAATTAAAGATATTCCTTAATTAAGGGATTTCTCCTTGTGAAATGGGAAATGGAGCCTGTAACGATAATTTGGAGTATTCCTCAAAAAGCATTTCCAGAGTACAGTAAAACCAGCAGGGAGGGTTTCCAAATAACTCAGCATTAAATACCAGTGTTAGATTACCAGTAAAAGACTATCGAGCCAGGCAGAGAAAATATTTTTCACAGAAGAGCCTATTAGAGTGGAGACAACGTATGCGAGAAACACACAGGTTTCAATTGTAAGGCAGAAAGCCGGAACTCTTACATGCTGCTGTTCTTCCCAGTACACCGTACTGGATATAATGCTGACTGGACATTTTACTGATAATCCCCATGAGAGCTATAAAATAATTAGCATTATAAAAAAAATTGGGACAATATAAGCCACTCCCATGATCTGCCCAAACCACTCCCTGATTCGGCAAAGCACACCCACATTCACACCAAGACAGATTTAGGATATTTAAAGAGCCCCATACACTAGTAGGATTTTACACGATTTCATACAATTCTGATATATCCGTCTGATTTATTGTATGAAATTGTGTACAATCGTATGTGTTTTAGATCGTATCCAATCTGATGTGCATCCCCGTGGCTGTCGGATAGGATCCCCTGGGTTGTTGGTGCTGCACTAATGATATATATCGGAATTGGATGGAATCGGATGAAAAAAGTGTGTTTTTTGTGCATGTGATATATCGCATGCGATATATCACAGCAGGGCCGGTGCAAGGTGCCTCAGCGCCCTAGGCAAATCCTTAAGGCGCCCCCCCCAAAATAAATAAATAAATAAATAGAGATATTGAGCCCCCCTGAAGTGAAAAAGTGCAGACACATCATCTAATAAGTTCCACAGCCACCGCCTGATGGTGGTCGCAGCTAGTATGCACGTATGACCTGTTCGCACGTTGGATGAGGGAGCTGTCAGTTGAAGAAGTCCTCCTTTCCACTCTGGTGAAGGTGCCGCCCCCGGTCATCGCGACGGGCGGGATGAAGGGGGGTGTGAGTGACGCAGCAGGGGGAGGAGGGAACAGCGCCGGACATGTGGCTCCAACCCGGATGAGCAGAGAGGTGCCTCACTTTTTTTTTTTGGTACACTCAGCACCGCCCTCCAAGTGCCGGCGCCCATAGGCAGCTGCCTAAAGCTGCCTAATGGTAGCGCCGGCCCTGTATCACATGGAAGTTTGACCGGCATTCTCAGGACACTCCCAGCTCCCGTAGCCCTCTATCCAGCCCATCGGATATATCTCATGGTACAATTGTATACCGTACGATATATTGCATGCGATGTATAGCGGCTTCATCAATCGCATGCGATATATCTTATGCAAAAATAGCACAAAAGTACCAAATCGTATGGAATCACTCCCGGAAAGGTCCTTGGGGAGTTCAAGGGAAATTACATCCGACTTCAGCCTCAGACATATCGTTGTAGTGTATGGGGCCCTTAAGAGAGGGGGAAGGGGATTGTTCCAAACGCTTGTTTTCAGAACAAAGTAAAATTACAAACAAAAGAAAAGTTTAAAACCCTGCAGAAAGGATCCATCTTTACATATGGTACAACCAAGCTTATCAATAACTGTTGACTTTTTGGGAGGATTCAATTCCAAACGTTGTGCACATATCAGCCATATACGGTACCGTCAACAAGATTTCCTGCGCACGTCTGACCACACTCAGTGGAGTTCCCACTTAGAATGTTTATATGCAAGACATACGTAGCTATTAAGTTCCCCCACCCTATTGTTTATTTCCCAACATATTCACGGCAGTGTCAGGGGAATGTCTATGTGTGACATAATGATTAGCGGATCTTATATATTTTCATATTCATTTGTTTTATTTTAGCAATTTGTTTTATTTTATTGGGATCAGATTGCTTAGTATACCTATAGCTGTACCCATTACCACTGCAAAGCCATAACAGATAGACACATTTAACTCATTCCTTTGCCCATTATTATTTCCTTTATTATAACATAAAAGTGCTTCAGAGTCAGATCTGCCTCTTTTCAAATAATTCCTTGGTGGCGGTTAGCTAAAATCACCATTTACCGGTGTAAAGCACCATTGCTGGGCTGCCCTAGAGAGGAGAGGAGGAGAGAACTGCAATGCCTAATGGGAGGGAGGAGCATCTGCGGTTAGACATGCGAGGCAGCTCAATTTGTTCCATCATGTCACATACAGCAGCAGCAGCAGGGAGAAGAGCAGTGGACGATACTATCTGCAGAATGAAAAGTTTTGTTCCACCCCCTTAAGGTTGTCTGTGGCATTTCTGTGCATTTCATGTGTGGGGACTAGGAAGGGGGAACTGGGCAAATGGAACTCCCCCTTAAGTGTGTTCCTGACCTTCACACAAGTTGGGGCTATTGATCAGAAGGGTCTTTTTACCTTCAACCCGGTGTGTATGAGATTGTCTGTATTTAGTTACTGTGGAAAAAGAGTCTCCGAGATTCAACTGTTGGTGATGTACCTGTATATTTGACTGTGCACATCAACATGTAACACGGTAGCCAAACATCACTAATATCTTTTTGCTCCTCTATGGGATGCAAAGCAAGTTTAGCAATGCTAATGGTCACAGAGTAACTGACCATTCTGGTATGAACATCAAGGCTATTGTTGAGAGTTGAATCTCCTCCACAGCCACTTAGTACTTAGTCCTCAGAAACGTAAACATTCAGTGTTGTTAACACACCTAGGGCTGGATCTATATTTTGTGGCTCCCAGGCTACTTTTCCTCTGGCCCTGGATGTTCTGTGTATGTTTTCTGCTCCATGGCTAAAGGTAGGGCTGCCTTAACAGCATTGTAGGCCCTGGGCAAAGCGATGCACTGGGGTCCTTACGCACTCATGCAGTACTATGTCGACTCTTCACATACAGTAAATGGCTGTCAGCACTCTGATTGGTGGATAGCTCCAGCCATCCACCAATCAGCATGCTGGCAGCCACTCATTGTCTAGCTGCAGGCTGGGAGACAGGTAGAGAAAGCTTCCTCACAGCTAAGATTATGTGACCACCACCCACCCCTGCTCAGATTCCCCTTGAATTGTGGGGCCTTGGGCAGCTGCCCAGTGTGCTTATACGTAAAGATAGCCCTGGATAAAAGTCTATATCATGTAAATATATTTATATACAAAAAGGAAATTAAAAAAGTGACATACAAGCAGTGCAGTGCAATACCCCTGATCTCAGCCCTACATACCAGTGACGTGCGTTGAGGTGACTGCACGTCCCTGGTACATGCCAGTTTCTAATATAAGTATAGCTGGATAATTACACTGCCCATCTCGTTAACCATAACTGGGAGGTTTTCCTCTGAAGTTCAGTGGAATTAGACTCGGTGTGTTAATAGAATACCATTGGGAAATATGGATATTGTGACTCACTCCACTGAATAGCCAGTAAATTCTAATATTCATATCTGCCCTTTTTTCATTTAAAATCTCCCTTTGCTTCTCTTCTTTTCAAAAATAAAATCCCATATCTGACTACATTCACCACTGGAAAATCCCAAACAATTAGGAGACACCCAGATCAAATTTCATTGCCTTCTTAAAACTCAAAATCTGGGTTGCTGAACTAAAATTGGGAAATCAATATTCTCCATAATTTCCTAGTAGAATATGACTTTTTCATTCAATTCCCTACAGCTTTCTTGGTATACCTTCATCATGTTCATATTCAGAATGTCAGTTATTCAGAATGTCGACAGGCAATATTATGGTTAGGCCAGAGGTTCCCAAACGTGGTCCTCAAGCAACCTAACAGTCCAGGTTTTAAGGATAACCAAGCTGGGGCACAGGTTACTTAATTTGTGCCTCAATCAGTGTGAAGTAAACATTTGTGCTTAGCTAGAGATTTCCTTAAAACCTGGACTGTTAGGGTGCCTTGAGGACCACGTTTGGGAACCTCTGGGTTAGGCTCAGTTGACAACTGTATGGAAAAACACATTGTTGACATGCCAACTGTCAACATTATGACTGTTGTTTTTTTGTACAACACCCGTTTCCTCTCCTTGCATTTGATGCCTGGCCGTGGGTATGGAGGGGGTCAAATGTCACTGGAGTATACAGACCGAAAAAAACATTGACACAATGCAAATGCTTCTGAC
Source organism: Pseudophryne corroboree (assembly GCF_028390025.1). Classification (NCBI taxonomy): domain Eukaryota; kingdom Metazoa; phylum Chordata; class Amphibia; order Anura; family Myobatrachidae; genus Pseudophryne; species Pseudophryne corroboree. The sequence continues at coordinate 289,636,649 of NC_086453.1, read as the reverse complement.
CGCAAGGTAAATGCTATTAGGCATGGTTTCATTCCCGTACCCATTTATATCTTTTCACTAGCCTTGCAAAAATCTAATAAAGAGTATTTTGCTATCAGTGGGGAAGGGTTCTGCACCCCTGTCCAATGGACAACCCTTTTCTTAGAAACATTACAGTGTGTTGCTATGTTTGTAAAATATTATATTTTTTAAATATTTTTTAAGAAAAAAAAATGTGGCTGAGTTTGCTTCTGCGATTCATTGTGATAGCTGCACAGATACAGCTATTTGATTCTCCAATAAGAACATCTCGCTGACCGCAGAACCAGCGTTCCCTTCCTGAATTTCATTGTCATTCAGTTCAGTGCATTCCCCCCAGGGCTTCAAACAGGAGTGCTGACGTTTATTAACACAGCAGATTAATAGCACTGGGAAAAGACATTTTCACAAACATGATGAATATTAATAATAATCAATAACAACTTATATGTCCTAAATCGAACTGCAGACATTGCCCTGAGGGGGCAAAAGGAAAAGGACTGTAAGTGATGAAAGGGAGAAAATACTTGAAATAAGGTGCATTTTTTGGCTTAGTTTTTAGGTATGTGTTTAGAAAGTAGATCTATTATATGTGTCCTGATTTAAATGTTTAATACAGAACTATATAAAGGATTTCAGAATGCAAATCAAACATAAGGCAATGAAATTAAATTCTCCGCCAAGGACAGGATCCTGGATTTTTATCATTTCAATTGCATTAAAATACAATATTCAGATGATCTACAGTATTTTGACCTACCAATAAGATTGGGTCCTGCGTCACTGTCCCCTACAGAAGGATAATTATTTTGAGAAAAGATAACGTTTTGAAAAAAGGCTTTTTAGTTATTTTTAATGAATTGGTGCAATGTTATAGCACTTTCCCTTCATCACAGAACAATTGGCTATCTACAGGGCTCCACTTTGGGCCTAATTCTTTGTTGGACGGAAGTCGGACGTACAGTATGGGGGCAAATGTAATAGGGTGTGAGAAGCCGGAGGTTCAGGACTTTCTGCAAGAATGCCTGTATTTTTAAACCGCCATTTATTTACAGGGCAAAACCAGGTTCCATGTATACCTGCAGGCCGCCTGGCTCCACAGTGGCCCAGCTAAGGGAATGAGAATTATTTTTTTTATCCAAGTATTCCTGAATAATCAATGTCAGTATTATCCAATATTTGACTTAATCCATAACATACACACCCGTGCAAAGAGGGAGTGGGGTGAGGCATACACATTGAAAGCACCAATAGCTCCACACGAATGGCTAGAGGGGTGGCTATTCAATGGACCTTGCATTTGCAAAGACCAGCCACGATTATTATAAACAATGCTAGAGTGTGTATCAATTTAATCATATGCATAAACTATACAAAAGCCTGCAGGGCTGATGTGCGGCATCACTTCAGTGTAATTATGTGCATATGTATAAAGGGTAACATGACTAGATCCCGTATAAGGTTGGGGTTGGATGACCGGCGGTAGGGATCTCCGCGGGCAGCATACCGAAGCCGGGATTTCAGCCGTCAGAATGCCGGCAGGGGGCGAGTACAACGAAACCCCTTGCGGGCTCGGTGGCTCACTGCGCTCGCCACAGGTTCTGTTCCCACTCTATGGTCGTTGTGGACACACACGAGTGGGAATAGCCCTGGGCCCCCTGCCGGCACTCTGGCGGTCGGGATCCCAGCGTCGGTATGATGACCGCCAGGATCACGACCGCCGGTAACATGACTACACCCCGTATAAAGCAGTGGCATAAAGCTTATAGCTTATAGAAATTCACATCAGTGTGGGATGGTTTAATATTCAAATTTGCAGTATTAATACAGCAACAAACTGTCATGTTTAGTAACAGAATTTAATGTGTATTATTAGGTACCAAAAAAGAGAATCTTACATATGAATATAAAAAAAGAGGTTTAAATTATGCATTAAGAGTGTAAACCAGATTTTATCAAACTATTATGTCAAGACCAGGCCAGCCATCAGGGGGGGACTGTGGGGACTGGTGTCCCGGGCCCTTACAGGGAGAGGGCCCACACCTGGCTCCTACCGCCAATACCTGGAGAGCTGCACCAAGCTGTGAGACGACAGCAGGCTGATGCGCAGGTCTTCTTAAAACAAGCACTCCTGTAGGTCCACCTATGTGTAATATCACAATGTATGACATCACATAGAGTGGAGCGGTGTTGCCAATTTCTTTTGTGTGTGTGTGTGTGTGGTGTTGGTGGTGTGCGTGTGTGTGTTAGAGATGAGCGGGTTCGGTTTCTTTGAATCCGAACCCGCACGAACTTCACTTTTTTTTTCACGGGTCCGAGCGACTCGGATCTTCCCGCCTTGCTCGGTTAACCCGAGCGCGCCCGAACGTCATCATGACGCTGTCGGATTCTCGCGAGACTCGGATTCTATATAAGGAGCCGCGCGTCGCCGCCATTTTCACACGTGCATTGAGATTGATAGGGAGAGGACGTGGCTGGCGTCCTCTCCATTAGAATAGATTAGAAGAGAGAGAGAGAGAGAGAGATTGTGCAGACAGAGTTTACCACAGTGACCAGTGCAGTTGTTGTTAAGTTAACTTTTATTTAATATATCCGTTCTCTGCTATATCCGTTCTCTGCCTGAAAAAAACGATACACAGCAGTCACACAGTGTGACTCAGTCTGTGTGCACTCAGCTCAGCCCAGTGTGCTGCACATCAATGTATAAAAGCTTATAATAATTGTGGGGGAGACTGGGGAGCACTGCAGGTTGTTATAGCAGGAGCCAGGAGTACATAATATTATATTAATTTAAAATTAAACAGTGCACACTTTTGCTGCAGGAGTGCCACTGCCAGTGTGACTAGTGGTGACCAGTGCCTGACCACCAGTATAGTAGTATATTGTTGTATACTATCTCTTTATCAACCAGTCTATATTAGCAGCAGACACAGTACAGTGCGGTAGTTCACGGCTGTGGCTACCTCTGTGTCGGCAGTCGGCACTCGGCAGGCAGTCCGTCCATCCATAATTGTATAATTATATACCACCTAACCGTGGTATTTTTTTTTCTTTCTTTATACCGTCGTCATAGTCATACTAGTTGTTACGAGTATACTACTATCTCTTTATCAACCAGTGTACAGTGCGGTAGTTCACGGCTGTGGCTACCTCTGTGTCGGCAGTCGGCAGGCAGTCCGTCCATCCATAATTGTATTTTTATAATATATACCACCTAACCGTGGTTTTTTTTTCATTCTTTATACCGTCATAGTGTCATACTAGTTGTTACGAGTATACTACTATCTCTTTATCAACCAGTGTACAGTGCGGTAGTTCACGGCTGTGGCTACCTCTGTGTCGGCAGTCGGCAGGCAGTCCGTCCATCCATAATTGTATTATAATATATACCACCTAACCGTGGTTTTTTTTTCATTCTTTATACCGTCATAGTGTCATACTAGTTGTTACGAGTATACTACTATCTCTTTATCAACCAGTGTACAGTGCGGTAGTTCACGGCTGTGGCTACCTCTGTGTCGGCAGTCGGCAGGCAGTCCGTCCATCCATAATTGTATTATAATATATACCACCTAACCGTGGTTTTTTTTTCATTCTTTATACCGTCATAGTCAGTCATACTAGTTGTTACGAGTATACTACTATCTCTTTATCAACCAGTGTACAGTGCGGTAGTTCACGGCTGTGGCTACCTCTGTGTCGGCACTCGGCAGGCAGTCCGTCCATCCATAATTGTATTATAATATATACCACCTAACCGTGGTTTTTTTTTCATTCTTTATACCGTCATAGTGTCATACTAGTTGTTACGAGTATACTACTATTCTCTTTATCAACCAGTGTACAGTGCGGTAGTTCACGGCTGTGGCTACCTCTGTGTCGGCAGTCGGCAGGCAGTCCGTCCATCCATAATTGTATTATAATATATACCACCTAACCGTGGTTTTTTTTTCATTCTTTATACCGTCATAGTGTCATACTAGTTGTTACGAGTATACTACTATCTCTTTATCAACCAGTGTACAGTGCGGTAGTTCACGGCTGTGGCTACCTCTGTGTCGGCAGTCGGCAGGCAGTCCGTCCATCCATAATTGTATTATAATATATACCACCTAACCGTGGTTTTTTTTTCATTCTTTATACCGTCATAGTCAGTCATACTAGTTGTTACGAGTATACTACTATCTCTTTATCAACCAGTGTACAGTGCGGTAGTTCACGGCTGTGGCTACCTCTGTGTCGGAACTCGGCAGGCAGTCCGTCCATCCATAATTGTATTACAATATATACCACCTAACCGTGGTTTTTTTTCCATTCTTTATACCGTCATAGTCAGTCATACTAGTTGTTACGAGTATACTACTATCTCTTTATCAACCAGTGTACAGTGCGGTAGTTCACGGCTGTGGCTACCTCTGTGTCGGCACTCGGCAGGCAGTCCGTCCATCCATAATTGTATTACAATATATACCACCTAACCGTGGTTTTTTTATACCACCTAACCGTGGCAGTCCGTCCATAATTGTATACTAGTATCCAATCCATCCATCTCCATTGTTTACCTGAGGTGCCTTTTAGTTCTGCCTATAAAATATGGAGAACAAAAAAGTTGAGGTTCCAAAATTAGGGAAAGATCAAGATCCACTTCCACCTCGTGCTGAAGCTGCTGCCACTAGTCATGGCCGAGACGATGAAATGCCAGCAACGTCGTCTGCCAAGGCCGATGCCCAATGTCATAGTACAGAGCATGTCAAATCCAAAACACCAAATATCAGAAAAAAAAGGACTCCAAAACCTAAAATAAAATTGTCGGAGGAGAAGCGTAAACTTGCCAATATGCCATTTACCACACGGAGTGGCAAGGAACGGCTGAGGCCCTGGCCTATGTTCATGGCTAGTGGTTCAGCTTCACATGAGGATGGAAGCACTCAGCCTCTCGCTAGAAAACTGAAAAGACTCAAGCTGGCAAAAGCACCGCAAAGAACTGTGCGTTCTTTGAAATCCCAAATCCACAAGGAGAGTCCAATTGTGTCGGTTGCGATGCCTGACCTTCCCAACACTGGACGTGAAGAGCATGCGCCTTCCACTATTTGCATGCCCCCTGCAAGTGCTGGAAGGAGCACCCGCAGTCCAGTTCCTGATAGTCAGATTGAAGATGTCAGTGTTGAAGTACACCAGGATGAGGAGGATATGGGTGTTGCTGGCGCTGGGGAGGAAATTGACCAGAAGGATTCTGATGGTGAGGTGGTTTGTTTAAGTCAGGCACCCGGGGAGACACCTGTTGTCCGTGGGAGGAATATGGCCGTTGACATGCCAGGTGAAAATAACAAAAAAATCAGCTCTTCGGTGTGGAGGTATTTCACCAGAAATGCGGACAACAGGTGTCAAGCCGTGTGTTCCCTTTGTCAAGCTGTAATAAGTAGGGGTAAGGACGTTAACCACCTCGGAACATCCTCCCTTATACGTCACCTGCAGCGCATTCATAATAAGTCAGTGACAAGTTCAAAAACTTTGGGTGACAGCGGAAGCAGTCCACTGACCAGTAAATCCCTTCCTCTTGTAACCAAGCTCACGCAAACCACCCCACCAACTCCCTCAGTGTCAATTTCCTCCTTCCCCAGGAATGCCAATAGTCCTGCAGGCCATGTCACTGGCAAGTCTGACGAGTCCTCTCCTGCCTGGGATTCCTCCGATGCATCCTTGCGTGTAACGCCTACTGCTGCTGGCGCTGCTGTTGTTGCCGCTGGGAGTCGATGGTCATCCCAGAGGGGAAGTCGTAAGCCCACTTGTACTACTTCCAGTAAGCAATTGACTGTTCAACAGTCCTTTGCGAGGAAGATGAAATATCACAGCAGTCATCCTACTGCAAAGCGGATAACTGAGTCCTTGACAACTATGTTGGTGTTAGACGTGCATCCGGTATCCGCCGTTAGTTCACAGGGAACTAGACAATTTATTGAGGCAGTGTGCCCCCGTTACCAAATACCATCTAGGTTCCACTTCTCTAGGCAGGCGATACCGAGAATGTACACGGACGTCAGAAAAAGACTCACCAGTGTCCTAAAAAATGCAGTTGTACCCAATGTCCACTTAACCACGGACATGTGGACAAGTGGAGCAGGGCAGGGTCAGGACTATATGACTGTGACAGCCCACTGGGTAGATGTATGGACTCCCGCCGCAAGAACAGCAGCGGCGGCACCAGTAGCAGCATCTCGCAAACGCCAACTCTTTCCTAGGCAGGCTACGCTTTGTATCACCGCTTTCCAGAATACGCACACAGCTGAAAACCTCTTACGGCAACTGAGGAAGATCATCGCGGAATGGCTTACCCCAATTGGACTCTCCTGTGGATTTGTGGCATCGGACAACGCCAGCAATATTGTGTGTGCATTAAATATGGGCAAATTCCAGCACGTCCCATGTTTTGCACATACCTTGAATTTGGTGGTGCAGAATTTTTTAAAAAACGACAGGGGCGTGCAAGAGATGCTGTCGGTGGCCAGAAAAATTGCGGGACACTTTCGGCGTACAGGCACCACGTACAGAAGACTGGAGCACCACCAAAAACTACTGAACCTGCCCTGCCATCATCTGAAGCAAGAAGTGGTAACGAGGTGGAATTCAACCCTCTATATGCTTCAGAGGTTGGAGGAGCAGCAAAAGGCCATTCAAGCCTATACAATTGAGCACGATATAGGAGATGGAATGCACCTGTCTCAAGTGCAGTGGAGAATGATTTCAACGTTGTGCAAGGTTCTGATGCCCTTTGAACTTGCCACACGTGAAGTCAGTTCAGACACTGCCAGCCTGAGTCAGGTCATTCCCCTCATCAGGCTTTTGCAGAAGAAGCTGGAGGCATTGAAGAAGGAGCTAACACGGAGCGATTCCGCTAGGCATGTGGGACTTGTGGATGCAGCCCTTAATTCGCTTAACAAGGATTCACGGGTGGTCAATCTGTTGAAATCAGAGCACTACATTTTGGCCACCGTGCTCGATCCTAGATTTAAAGCCTACCTTGGATCTCTCTTTCCGGCAGACACAGGTCTGCTGGGGTTGAAAGACCTGCTGGTGACAAAATTGTCAAGTCAAGCGGAACGCGACCTGTCAACATCTCCTCCTTCACATTCTCCCGCAACTGGGGGTGCGAGGAAAAGGCTCAGAATTCCGAGCCCACCCGCTGGCGGTGATGCAGGGCAGTCTGGAGCGACTGCTGATGCTGACATCTGGTCCGGACTGAAGGACCTGACAACGATTACGGACATGTCGTCTACTGTCACTGCATATGATTCTCTCAACATTGATAGAATGGTGGAGGATTATATGAGTGACCGCATCCAAGTAGGCACGTCACACAGTCCGTACTTATACTGGCAGGAAAAAGAGGCAATTTGGAGGCCCTTGCACAAACTGGCTTTATTCTACCTAAGTTGCCCTCCCACAAGTGTGTACTCCGAAAGAGTGTTTAGTGCCGCCGCTCACCTTGTCAGCAATCGGCGTACGAGGTTACATCCAGAAAATGTGGAGAAGATGATGTTCATTAAAATGAATTATAATCAATTCCTCCGCGGAGACATTGACCAGCAGCAATTGCCTCCACAAAGTACACAGGGAGCTGAGATGGTGGATTCCAGTGGGGACGAATTGATAATCTGTGAGGAGGGGGATGTACACGGTGATATATCGGAGGGTGAAGATGAGGTGGACATCTTGCCTCTGTAGAGCCAGTTTGTGCAAGGAGAGATTAATTGCTTCTTTTTTGGGGGGGGTCCAAACCAACCCGTCATATCAGTCACAGTCGTGTGGCAGACCCTGTCACTGAAATGATGGGTTGGTTAAAGTGTGCATGTCCTGTTTTGTTTATACAACATAAGGGTGGGTGGGAGGGCCCAAGGATAATTCCATCTTGCACCTCTTTTTTCTTTTCTTTTTCTTTGCATCATGTGCTGATTGGGGAGGGTTTTTTGGAAGGGACATCCTGCGTGACACTGCAGTGCCACTCCTAGATGGGCCCGGTGTTTGTGTCGGCCACTAGGGTCGCTAATCTTACTCACACAGCTACCTCATTGCGCCTCTTTTTTTCTTTGCGTCATGTGCTGTTTGGGGAGGGTTTTTTTGGAAGGGACATCCTGCGTGACACTGCAGTGCCACTCCTAGATGTGCCCGGTGTTTGTGTCGGCCACTAGGGTCGCTAATCTTACTCACACAGTCAGCTACCTCATTGCGCCTCTTTTTTTCTTTGCGTCATGTGCTGTTTGGGGAGGGTTTTTTGGAAGGGACATCCTGCGTGACACTGCAGTGCCACTCCTAGATGGGCCCGGTGTTTGTGTCGGCCACTAGGGTCGCTAATCTTACTCACACAGCTACCTCATTGCGCCTCTTTTTTTCTTTGCGTCATGTGCTGTTTGGGGAGGGTTTTTTGGAAGGGACATCCTGCGTGACACTGCAGTGCCACTCCTAGATGGGCCCGGTGTTTGTGTCGGCCACTAGGGTCGCTTATCTTACTCACACAGCGACCTCGGTGCAAATTTTAGGACTAAAAATAATATTGTGAGGTGTGAGGTATTCAGAATAGACTGAAAATGAGTGTAAATTATGGTTTTTGAGGTTAATAATACTTTGGGATCAAAATGACCCCCAAATTCTATGATTTAAGCTGTTTTTTAGTGTTTTTGGAAAAAAACACCCGAATCCAAAACACACCCGAATCCGACAAAAATAATTCGGTGAGGTTTTGCCAAAACGCGTTCGAACCCAAAACACGGCCGCGGAACCGAACCCAAAACCAAAACACAAAACCCGAAAAATTTCAGGCGCTTATCTCTAGTGTGTGTGTGTGTGTGGGGGGGGGGTGCCTGTCTCTTTTGTCAGTACCGGGCCCCACAATTTGTGATGGAAGCCCTGTTCAAGACATTATATTAACATATCAATATACCAAATGAATCAAAACCGATCCTTTAATTAAAACTTTTTATAGATCCTACAAGAATTATTTCAGATTAAAGTTAATTGATCACAGAATAATCTGCTTCCACAGAACAACATACTGTGATATTGAACTTTGGTAGAAAAAGATTTTCAAAAAGAAGGAACATACACCTATAATGTAATATAATTTATCTAAAAGGTTAGATTTATAAGTCTAAGAGGGGTATGCCATTACATCTGTTTTTTTAAATCTATTTTTTCACCCAGGGTTAAAAAACTGGACTTTTCGCTATTTTTAGGGCTAATGGGGATTTGCCCTATTCAATAGCAGGGACGTTTTTTTCATCTAGGTAAAAAATTCAGCAGGAGCGAAAAACTTATGGATCGGCGAATCCACGTGTTTTCTCACCTGCGCTGGGGGAAAACACAGGCCGTTTTAGCTGATTTTGAGGAATTTTTTGCCAATGTATTTTCATTAAAAAAAAAAAGAAGTGAAAAGGCATTGGCGAAAATGCCTTAAAAACAGATGAAAATGGGCCATATATTGAATAGTCAGGGGGGCAAAATCAATAGCTCCTAGATTACCAAATCAAATTGCAGACCCCCTAAGGCAGTGGTTCCCAAACTTCGGTGAGTCACGGCACCCTGGAGTGTCAGATTTTTTTTTCACGGCACCCCTAGGCCACAAGTTTCCTATTGAGAAATTAAGAAAAAAATATTAGATTAAGTAAATTATGTTTATATGTCATCCTTAGGGTCAGTTATGTGGTGAGGGACAAGATTTGCTTCTGTTTGTCCACATATTTTATAACTGGAAGCCATCAGCACTGGTTTTGCCTATTAAATTGACAATAAATAGTTTGAATTGGTCCTTGACCACCAACCTGAGGCACCCCTGCAAGTGTCCCGCGGCACCCCAGGGTGCCACGGCACACAGTTTGGGAACCACTGCCCTAAGGTTATTACAGTCCCAGTCACCTACACATAAATGTGGAGGCAGCCATTTTGTGGGCTGAACAAATATATTCATGACAATGGACAGTTGGACACTAGGAACTAGAGGTTTGTGGCTCATTGCTCAGTAACGTCACCAGTTCCTGGCCACAACATGGCTGCCTCCGCTATAAGCGGGAGACCAATACACTATAAATAGAGCAACATGATAGGTTCCTTGCATTAATCAAGCATAAAAGCTGCCTTGCAACTTAGAAAAAATGACATTAGGAACGGAGAACAGCCCGTCTCCCCCACAAACTGGTCTGTATCCCGCAGAGCTTCATAGATGGTGCTAACACTCAGTTTTCAAAGTGTGATATGAGGTGTTGTAAACACCACCTGGCTCTATTTAAAGTAAATGTTGTATACTGAATGGAATTATTTATATATAAGGTTCCCATGGGACGTTGGGTATTTGTATTTCAGAGCTGCCGCATCCACCCCCCCTATTTCCTCGCTGCTCACACAGAGCCTGGGGCCAGGCTGGTGAAATGACTTGCGATGCCACTGTAATTTTTATCAAGCCTTGTTTTTGCTAAAAAGCCTCTTTGTTCCACAGAAATGCGATTTGGTCTTTTCTTCCTCTCCCCTATCCCTTAGTTAATATACTACTTCCACTTGCCCTGGAGGAAGGAAAGGTATTCCACAGAGTGGTTCAAAACCTACTGATTTTTTAAGCTCTAAATCACAGTAAAAATACAGCGTTTACACAGTCATTTAACCCTTAAAATCCTGGTGGAGTTTGCCAACAAATTTTACAATATATATACTGTTCGAGAAACTTAAAGAAGGCTTGAAGCAAATATATTTTTCAAATGAATATCCCTGATGGATTTCTAGGTGATCTGCAATATAGTTATTAAAACTTTCTGTCTTAACCCATCTGCCTCTGTCCTAAAGATTTTAGCTGCAGTGTAACAGTTATATTTGAAAAACATTCCTTTTGATGAAATATTGCAAGATATTTGCGAAACGGTCATAAGTGCTCTATAAAGGTTAATAAACCTTATTTAATCACTGTTGGGTTTTTTTTAGTAATAAATGCAAAAATAAGTATTACAAATATAGGTCAATTGGGGAGCGAATATATTGTGCTCTGAAATTGAAATTTAGATTGTGGCATTACACTTGCTCCCAGTACAATAGAGTGCATTGTTAAAAGTGCAATGCGTGAAAAGTGCTGAAAATACTTTACTAGAGATAGTTATTACATATTTCCCTGCTGCTGCATGTGTGAACAATCCCTAAATGTTATATTCAATCAATAAAGATTACATTTTTGCTGAACATCTTAATATATTTTGTGGTGACATGACCCAAGTTTAACCTTAATCTTAAAACCCTAGCCTTTCCGAGTAAAGTATAAGCGGGAAGGATCATTGCCGACCACTCCCACCCCACTCACGTCCTATTCCGTCGGCTGCCATCTGGCAGATGGTACAGCTTGCGGCTGGCGAGAACTGCTAGACACAGGAACAGTTTCTTCCCCCAATCAACTATCTCGGTTAATTTGATAACTGCCTAGCCCATTTCATGTCATACACGTAACATGTACTCAAGTACCCGTCATGCTTCTCTTCCCTATGTTATGTCATGTGTTGTGGTCATCGGAAACTAATTCCTTGTGTATTATGTACTGATATACTTGGCAATAAATAAACGGATTCTGATTATATTGCGGATCCCTTGTCTCATCCAAAATGTGTCCCTATAATGTTCAGTATGCTGTTGGTGCCAAAGTAGCTGTAATAAACAGGTGAAAAGGGCATTTGCCTGGCGCCCAGTGGGACAGGGGAGACAATAAATTAGCTTTCACCAATTTTAGATACATTCCCCCACCCCCCTCCTACCCACACCACCAAGAAGGGCTGTTGACACAATAAAACTGAATCTGTAAGGTGGAATAATAAAGCCCCATACACACGGGGAGAGATGTGTGCTGAGCGATCTATCAGTGACCGACCGCTCAGCACAAATCTCTCCCCCCACTCAGCACAGCGCGATGTGTGCTTAGCAAGGGGGGGCGCTCATTTCACCCAGTGGTGAAATGAGCGATCTGCTAGATTGTGCCTGCATGCAGGCCAATCTAGCACAGACAATAGCGCTGCACGTCCTATCGCTGTAGGGGGTACACACGGAGAGATCCGTGCTTAACTTCTAAGCAATCTGGTCAGATTGCTTAGAATTTAAGCACTGATCTCTCCGTGTGTATCCCCCTTTTACTGTAACAGAACAAGCCCAGAATGAAACATCAGCCTTACAGGTTTAGGGGGTGCTTAACCTTAAACGTAGCTTTGCAAATCCTGGTTCGGGTTTGGGGAATGGATGCAGTTCACTTTCAAACCCTCCAACATGTAATATCTGGGTGTGGATCAACAGATAGACAGTGAAAAGGGCTACAGTTAGTAGTTCAACACCATATGGTCGACAGGTACAAAAGGTTCACATGAAAAAGGTAGACAGTATAAAAGGTCGACATGTACAAAAGTCGACACATTTTTTTTGGGGGGGGTGTTATATTGTATGTTTAAACATATATGACCTAGATTAGTAGAAATGCATACCCTTGCAGGCTCGCTACAGCTCACTCCGCCTTGCTCGCCACAAGGTTACTAAAAGGGAATAGTTTGCGACATGGATAGTACAGTAAATTCAGCAAAAGCTGTAAAAAACATGAAAAAGAACACCATAAACGCGTGTCGACTATTGTCATTTTCGACCTTGTCGACCAATTGACTGTAGACCCTTTTCACTGTCTATCTATGATCCATCTCCCGTAATAGGTTTGTCATATAAAAACACATAATAGAAAGTAAAAAAAAAAATAAAAAAAAAATAAATGATCCAGTTTATGCGAATATCTTCTCACATTGCTTTTCTACACACAGGAAGCCGGAACAGAGTCAGCTATTAATTGACTGCAAAAATACGGAAATAAATAATTGCTCTGTTTGTCGTCAACAATGATTGGGCCTTTTCTAAATATTTTCCCACATAAATTAAAGGATTAGTCACATACACTAAATGTAACAAAACAAATATGAATAAGACAATGGGAGCTAAATATTTATTTTCCTGCTACTTTTAACACTCCACATCTAGAACCCAATTCACACGTCCTAAGTACACTGGAGATTAACAACTAAATGATATAAATTACCATGAAAGTCATATTGATAGAACATGACATTTACAACCACTGTCAGCTTAATTATAGGTAGTCGTGCCTTCTGTTATAATCTAGAACAAGGCTTTTCCTATACTTTCACAGCTCACATACAATATGTCACTAATGATAACTCTTCACATTAGCTAATGTTATACAGCATTTGTTTTCTTCTTAATAAATAGGACAATATATAACTGACAAACCGTGTCGCCGCTCTGGGAAAAATGTCACATGGCGTGATGAATCTGTTGACCACATCTAATGGTGTCCTGCTTACATCAGTGTACATGTTGGGCGAGGTTTTGATGGTACTATCGCTTTGTGGATTCCCAGATCATGGCGAATACCTCAAAGAATTGTACGCCATTCTACTCCATTTGTATTTTAAAGGACAACTCCATAATTAAGATATTATTATTATTATTATTATTATTATTATTATTATTATTATTATTATTATTATTATGTTCTAATTCCCCTGCCATAGAATGCAGCAGATTTATCTGGGAAGTACATGGTTGGAAATATGTACCAGAGTAATTCCCCCCATGCACTGCTCATTAGCTGTAAAAATGTCAGCCATAGCATGAATGAATTTCTAATGAAATGTATGCCGGTAAGCATGAAAGCATGGATAGGGTGCCATTTTCCCCCGAGAAAGCTGGGTACATTCAGACTTGCCCTGATGACATACACCCTGTATAAGTGTGTTGGTGAACACACACACGTTCATTTGTTTGGCTATCTCATTGCAGATTTCTGCAGTGAGATTGACTATTGCAACATTCTCCTCACTGTCCTCCTATGCTCCCATCTCGCTCCACTCTGATCTGTTCTCAACTCCGCAGCTAGACTTATGTTCCTCTCCTACCACTCCACAACTGCCACTCAACAAAACCTACACTGGCTCCCATCCCCCTACAACATCCTCTTCAAACTCCTCATGCTCACATACAAGGCCCTCTCTAACTCCACTGCTACCTACATACTGCCTCCTGCCCTCTCTGGTCAGCCAGTGACCGTCGCCTCTCATCTACCGTGGTCACTGCATCACAGACGCAAATACGAGATTTTCCCCACGCTTCACCCCTTCACTGGAATGAGCTTCCTCACTCTATTAGACTCTCCCTGACCTTGTAAAGTTTCAAACTGGCACTGAAAACCCACCTGTTCATCAAAGCTTGAGGTGCCCACACCTAAATATTTATCTTCCAATCTGGCTGGTTGGAACGAAAATGGTCAACTGTCATTTGCACCCATCAATTACCAGATTTTCATTCCAACCAGCCAGATTGGAAGGTAAATCTTTAGGTGTATGAGCTCCTTAACCCTTCCGCTTGCTCGAACTTCATGTCAGCTTTCTGTCTGCCCCTTCTCCCCAGATTGTAAGCTCCTTGGAGCAGGGCCACCTACCCTCCTGTTCTCACAGCCCTCTTCTCTTGCACTTCAATTACAGCTCTCTCCTGCTCAATGACTGTCTATACCTGCATTTCTTACTGCTCGTGACCATTCATCTCTTCCAATGGCTGCCCGCCTCCTGTAGTATGCTGATTACGCCTTTGCTTCCTTATATCTCATCTGTAGTATGTACTGAGAACTGTGGTGCTAATGTTACCTGTGTAATGTTAAGTTCTGTGTACCCTGTACTGTTCTAATGTCTGCCATATGTACGGCGCTGCGAAACACTTGTGGCGCCTTATAAATAAAATGTAATATTAATAATAATAGATCATGGAACTAAATTTCTGCCCATTTGTGATGTACAGTACACTGTATGGGAAGTACACTACACTTTTCCATGGGAAGAGGCACTAATTTCCCAGGTGGCATTATTGGCTCCCATTACATCCCGGCATTGTGTTGTAAGGATAATGATCACTTACACCTGCTAAGGCAGACTGTATTACTCTATGGGTACCAAATCACTACGGGCGCTGTGGTCATCCTATTCTTGTATATAAGGACAATTTTCTTGATGCAAATGTACAAATTAGTGTTTTTTTTTCTGTGCTGGTGGATAAATAGCATTGCTAAATGATACTGTTCCCCACAAGGCCGCAGACCAAGTGATTTTTCTCATGTCACAGGTATCCGACATGACATGTAATATGTGCAATAGTTTACAGTAAAAGGTTTACTATTCCTCAGAACCCTTTTTTTTTTTTTTTTTTTACCTGACAATTACACCAGAACTCACTGTTATGCATATACTATTTATGGGAGTTTATACATCTTAGTGTCACCTTTGTATTATAAATGATTATGGGAAAGAGAAAGCAAGTAATGGAACTGTACTGTACTGATGCGCACTACAAGCAGACTTCTTAACACCATTATAGAAACCAGTCCTAGAAACTTGATACACTCAACCCTTAATATTTCTAATACACAATAACTAGAAAATATAAACTATACTTAGACATCAGTCATTGCCGTGTACGTTTAAGAATGAATGCAATAGGTGCTGCAGCCCAGGAGAAATATAGAAGACTATCGCTCAATATATTCAGTTCCTGTATGTAAAATAAAACCCATTTTCACCCCTGATTAGACCCATTTCAAACGCCACATTTCTTTTAAAACACATCTTTTCCAAGCGATACCCTGGATCTGCAGATACTGTAATGACAAGAGGCAGACACATTCCCTCTAATAATTATAGCTTTGAAATGTAGGATACAGCACGGTACATGTTTCATGGTGAATACGGACATATCAAGTGATGCAACTCTATTCCACTTAAGATAAGCCTGGAACAATGTGACACACAGTTGCATTATGTTGCAAATTTAAAGAAATTCTTTGTAGGGTAAACTGGGTTAATAGCCAGCGAAAGTATCTAGGGAATCGCTCTTTCATGTGCAATGTAACTGGATTCTGGACCCTTTGCACTGGGGGTCTGGCTACAGAGGCTGGAATTCTTATGAAGGGCAGTTGGCTAAAAAATAATAATATTTAAAAGAATTAAAAAAACTATACCGAGATATGCAATCTATGGTTCTCCAGCTGTTAAGGAACTACAAGTCCCAGCAGGACCTTCTAGCCAGGTAGACCACAGTACCTTAAAGAAAAAAAATGTAATTCACTACACTTTTGTTCTGCTGATGACCAGATAACTCACTTTATTATCTGCTACAAAGTGGAAAATCTGCCAATAGAGTCATTAACTGAATAGCACATGACCACTGACATAAATGGAAAATATACAAACCTTAACAGTAAGGTTATCTAAGAAAGGTCCATTACAAGGAAGGAAACAATATTACAGTCCTATCAGTAGCTACTTGTAATGTGGTTGGAACGGATGAGTTCAGACAAGAGCTCCTGTACCGGAAATGTCTGCATTACACCGGGTATCCACTTGTCCAATTCTAATCCAATCCAAGGACATTGGTAGACTGTGTACGCTCATAAGACCTCTGGTTTCATATTATCTCGGTCATCACCAGACCAATATAAAAGTGAGTATGGTCTTGAGATTGGTTTATCCAATTCTTCTCTCAATTCATCCCTGTGAGTGGCAGCTGGTCTGCCAAACATTGGAAGACTGTATATGGCAGATGGTTTCAGCAGATTGAATGAGTGTGTAGGCATAAATTGGATGTTAAATTTGCGACCAGGTCTCCAGTAGGATTCTATCAACAGTCTGGTATGGAGTTCGATACCCGGAGGTTTGGACAAGTGTGTACCCAGCTTTACTGAATGGGGATAAGAATTAACATTTAGAGGTGACTTTGATAAGCTGCAATTCCCATGATGTGCCATTGTGATGGCATGGAAACGCTGGCATCGGAAAACATTAACTTGCCCTCTTTGTGCCCTAAAGCAAACATTCTTGTATGCAGCTCATAGGGCTCCAAACATCCATCCTAGATCTTGAGACAAGTTTTAATGCAGGCTATGCAGACACTCACAGGGTAAGCCAGCTCACAGCTAATTGAATCGACTCCTAAGAGTAATTAAAAGAATTACTCCCAGCTATCCTGTTTGCACATTACTTCATGTTGTTGGAATATTTGAGTTCAAATAGAAGATTAGAATGTATACTATCAGGTAAATTTACTAAAGGTCAATTTTAATCATTTTAAATTGCTCTGAATTGAAGTTGTGTGTTAGGGGCTAAACCGCACATTTTCTAACAGACAATTTTTTCATATTTATTTTTAAATGTTAGTAAATGTGCAAGTTAGCCCCTGAAACACAACATTGATTTAAATTGTTTCAAAAGTGATTAAATTCGATTTAAACCAACCTTTAGTAAATTTATCCCTATGGGGTATATTCAGTTGAGGTCAGATCCATTCCGACATGCATCTGTCGGATGGGGGGAGAGCCGCGGGCAGACGGGGGATAGCAGCGCTGCAGGAGGATGTGGCACAGCCGCCAGACCTTACAACAGCATCCACCCGGCTCCAGCAAGCGGGACCTCACTTGCTGGAGCCGGGTGGACACTGCAGTGAGCGGCGGCTGTGCCACATCCTCCTGCAGCGCTGTGCTATAGCGCTGCTCTCCCCCGTCTGCCCACGGCTCTCCCCCCTGTCCTCCTCTCAGGTCCCTCATCTCAGTTAGACTTTTTTTTAAGTCGAACTAAGATGGTCGGAAACGGGGCCAAAACCTGTCGAATTTGGCCCCGTTTCCCTCAGAATCACGTGAATCGGCAGCTATACCACCAATTCACGTACTATTCGACAAGTCTAATTCCCTGACTTGTCGAATAAAAATGCTCGGGACTGAATAGGTCAGAACTCCTTCCGACCTGAAAAAGTCGAAAACTGCCGCCTTTTCGACAAGACAGCAGTTTCGACCTTAATTGAATATACCCCTATGTCTTCTAAAAGGCTCTATTTTTGTTCTGTTCCAACTGTCAGATTCGGGAGTGGATTTTGTGCAGGTTAGCCAGTTTAAAGCTCTACTAAACCTCCTGTAAATTATTTGAACATGCTCCTCCCCCTAATAATAATAATAATAATAATAATAGTAGTAATAATAATAAAACACAATAGGCAAATCAATTCTGTTTGCTACTTAAAAGTGACAGCACAAAATAGAGATGGGGAGATGTACTAAACCTTGAATAGGAACATACAGTATATTGCATTATGTGAATCTGACTGTCCTGCAGGAGCAGGAATTAAAAGTCTGAAGGATTCTCACACATCTTGTGAAAAGTAGTGATAATTGTATTTTGTATTATCTCAAGTCAGACCCTGAAGCATACAAATATTATATAAAGGCGTAGAGGTTAAAGGCACAACCCATTTTTCATTATATTTGTTATATTATAATTACATTTACTTCTTTAATTCTACAAAAATAATTACAATTGGGCGATTTCCTAGAATGTTCCAGCACCTTTACCTCTGCACCTTGTGGTATTAATGGACCACCCTTCCTAACCTAAG
The DNA here is from genome assembly GCF_028390025.1 of Pseudophryne corroboree. Lineage (NCBI taxonomy): Eukaryota > Metazoa > Chordata > Amphibia > Anura > Myobatrachidae > Pseudophryne > Pseudophryne corroboree. Next base: position 289,618,136 of record NC_086453.1, on the reverse strand, counting down.
AGGCAAGGCCTTTGCCCCGGAACTAAGCAGGTAGGGGAGTAATGAAACAGTAGCTACATAACTATTTTTTTCCAGACATACTGGGGGTCATCTATAGACAGGCAGCAAAACGCAGTGACCAATCAACAATTAGCTTTGATCAGTCTGAGTCCCAGTAGAAAATAAAATGTATTGTCTAATTGGTTACTGTAAAGTTCTATTACTGTAGTACTAGTAGGTAGCTCAGTAGTACATATCAGCTTTATTGTGTACTGAGAACGGTGGTGCTAATTGTTACCTGTGCTCTGTTTTAATTTTCTGTGATGTTAAGTTCTGTATACCCTGTATTGTTCTAATGTGTGTTGTATGTACGGCGCTGCAAAACACTTGTGGCGCCTTATAAATAAATTATAATAATAATAATAATGATGATGATGATGATGATGATGATGATAATAATAATAATAATAATAATAACTCTCACTAGCATCTAAACCGATGGTACATAAACCTTTTAGCAGATAGTTCTTTAATAGATTCCAGTGGCTCCCAGATTTGAACAACTGGCCTCTGAATTCCAAATTACTTTGCCCGGGCTTGCTTTATGGGATAACTTGGTACACTTCGCAGCAGAAAACCGATCCCTTTAATGAATAACTTTTATAGCTTCTTATTGAAATCCATTAAATTCTATTATTTTTTAATCTCTGAACACATTGTAGTAACAGCCGATCTAAAGCACTTTTCACCATTCGTGTACATAAGCCCAAAAATATACACAAAAGATTGGCGCTCTACAATACACACACTATATGTGGTTGGATTCAGACGGCTGCTCACCAGTTGTGGGCGGGCTGCCCCAACAATGGATCAAAGTAAGTGTGAAAAAAGAAAGAGTGGGAGCGCAGAATGAATCCAATATATTGTTTTATTTAAAATATTAATATGTCATCCACATAAAAATGCTGTACATGAACTAGCCTAAGAATAAACAATTGATATTATATAAATGTAAACGAGACTGCCATATCTCCTGAACAAATATGAATAAAAAACCTTTAATAAACCCTAGTTAGGGCTGCATTAGTGCTTCATGAAAATCAGCCGTGCGTCCACGAGCTGAAATGATTGTAAAAAGGAGACTGATAAAAAGTGCCTCTGTTATAAGTCACTGTCCTCCTTATACACAATAGAATCTCATTGGTAGAGAGTGTCCCAGTACTGGACTTGCGGACAACCGTGCTGTAGTATTATGTGGCAAATGGATAGTGATGGTCAAATTCACTTTGTGGTATATCACCTGATGTAGAAGCCTCTCCGTCAAAGGCGCTGTACTGAGCCGGGTTTGCAGCGGCTCTGTGCAGTGAACGTACAGCTGGTCTCGTCACCGGTGAACCATCCAGATGAACACGGTTGTTTAATTCTGCTGAAGGATGCTGTACCAGTCTGGATATGCTACAGTGTAAAAAGACTGGAGCAGCAGATTCTCCGGCCGCTGGTGGAAGAATCCGTATTAATTGCGGCTACGGTCCACTCGATGCATGCGGCTCACAGGGTGTCAGGAGAATATAGCAGTCCAAATGAGGTCCTTCAAAGGAGTACCTTAACGCGTTTCTCGGCCCACAACGCTGGCCGTTTCATCAGAAGGAAATTAATTTCCTTCTGATGAAACGGCCAGCGTTGTGGGCCGAGAAACGCGTTAAGGTACTCCTTTGAAGGACCTCATTTGGACTGCTATATTCTCCTGACACCCTGTGAGCCGCATGCATCGAGTGGACCGTAGCCGCAATTAATACGGATTCTTCCACCAGCGGCCGGAGAATCTGCTGCTCCAGTCTTTTTACACTGTAGCATATCCAGACTGGTACAGCATCCTTCAGCAGAATTAAACAACCGTGTTCATCTGGATGGTTCACCGGTGACGAGACCAGCTGTACGTTCACTGCACAGAGCCGCTGCAAACCCGGCTCAGTACAGCGCCTTTGACGGAGAGGCTTCTACATCAGGTGATATACCACAAAGTGAATTTGACCATCACTATCCATTTGCCACATAATACTACAGCACGGTTGTCCGCAAGTCCAGTACTGGGACACTCTCTACCAATGAGATTCTATTGTGTATAAGGAGGACAGTGACTTATAACAGAGGCACTTTTTATCAGTCTCCATTTTACAATCATTTCAGCTCCTGGACGCACGGCTGATTTTCATGAAGCATTAATGCAGCCCTAACTAGGGTTTATTAAAGGTTTTTTATTCATATTTGTTCAGGAGATATGGCAGTCTCGTTTACATTTATATAATATCAATTGTTTATTCTTAGGCTAGTTCATGTACTGCATTTTTATGTGGATGACATATTAATATTTTAAATAAAACAATATATTGGATTCATTCTGCGCTCCCACTCTTTCTTTTTTCACGTGTACATAAGCCCAGCCTGGCTTCCAGGTCCTAAAATTACCATGTCTGAAGTTATGTTGCTTCAGTTTTGATCCAGCTGACAGTAAGCCAATAACCGGCGCCGAAGATGTAACATAACAGCGCTGAACTATTAACATTCAGAATGCAGTAGCTACGTTTTACTCCTGAAGGCATGGATTGAAGGGAGAAATTACAGGACACAAATGTCCTGCTCCGCAAACAACAATAGGTCACCGGTTCACATCTGGCTCAGGTTGGGAAGGAACAAATGCCATTAGCTTTTGGCAGCTCATGGTGGCTTATTTGAAATAAGTTGGTGGTCTTCCTTTAATCCCTTGAGGAGGAGAATCTGTGTTGTTAATGCTTCAAGTGGGAAATAATTGTGCTCATGGTAGGATGAATTACCTAAGATAGCAGGAATATAATGGACAGGAAAATGAATCTGCACTTTAAAAGAGAACAGTTTTCTAATAGAAAGCCTCATGAGAACATCCGTATGGCAGATTACTAACTGATCTCCTGGAAGTTCAAGTCCATAAATCTGTTCTTTAATCACCTGACATTTAATTGCTGAGATAATGAGGACAACCAACTCGAAACCATGCGACAAGAAATTTATTTTGGAATTATAAAAGCAGAACGCAGTTTCCTCTTATACTTTCAACTGAGATTCTAGAAGATCCTGGTCTAGGGATTGGCAGAAGAAGCACTACTGAGCCAATCAGAATCAAACAGGAAACTGTGCCTTAATATGTCCACACTGGAAAACAGGTCATGTATACAGATTTTATTTATGCAGCATAAGACTCCTGATTTGGAAGCGCTGCAGAACTGTTCACTACTAGGAAGACTGGGATATGGCAGATACATAAAAGCACCACTGAACCTAAGAATACAAATTATTTTATCTAAAACAGCTATAAACAACATACACAAATAAACAGAAAAGTTACAGGACCTTATTCAATATGAGGATACATAAGTTTTCCTATCAGTGAAGCTCATAGCCACCAACACCACAGATGGGAAAATGTACACAAATTAGGCCGCACCTTAACCTTCTCAAACAAACGACCGCCCGATTCATCCATGCCCCAGCCATTTACTGTAAAGGTTCCAAAAATGGGGACTGCTGGGAGGTACAACAAACCCACTGAAAGAGACTGTCAGGAAGTGGATGAAGACAGATCTAAGTTTCATACTCTGTTGCACTATAAAAGTGGAATTAAAGGACATCATGTTGCCTACTGGATAAAAGACAAAGATGTAATCCTGTAAGCTTTCCATGAGCTTTAGCTAAGGATTTTTTTTTATTATTATTATTATTATTTTAAAAAGGAAATCAAAAAACGAAATAATAAAAGAAGATACAATTGGAAATTATGGAACTAATATAACATTCTCCCATTTGTGAAGCATAAAGTTTCACTGCACATGCTCAGACAATGGGCCTGATCCATGAAATATAGAAACATAGACTTTGACGGCAGATAAGAACCACTTGGCCCATCTAGTCTGCCCTTTTTTTATCCTTTAGGCAATCTCAACCCTTTTTGAACCTTAATTCTTTGTAAGGATATTCATATGCCTATCCCAAGCATGTTTAAATTGCTCTACAGTCTTAGCCTCTACCACCTCTGATGGGAGGCTATTCCACTTATCCACTACCCTTTCTGTGAAGTAATTTTTCCTTAAAATTCCCCTGAACCTCCCCCCTCAAGTCTCAGTGTATGTCCTCGAGTTCTAATACTTCTCTTCCTTTGAAGAATGTTTCCCTCCTGAACTTTGTTAAGACCCTTGATATACAGTATTTGAAAGTTTCTATCATGTCCCCCCTTTTCCTTCTCTCCTCCAAACTATACATGTTAAGATCGTTTAGCCTCTCCGGGTAAGTTTTGTGATGTAGGCCCTGCACCATTTTAGTTGCCCTTCTTTGTACACTCTCTAATGTATTTATATCCTTCTGGAGATATGGTCTCCAGAACTGGACACAGTATTCCAGATGGGGCCGAACCATGACCTATACAGTGTCATTATCACTTCTTTTTTTCCTGCTACTGATTCCTCTCCCTATGCAACCAAGCATCTGACTTGCCTTTCTCATTGCTTTGTTGCATTGCTTTCTTGCCTTCAAGTCACTTGAAATCATGACTCCTAAATCCCTTTCCTCCTCAGTACTTTCCATTATAGTACCCGTGATACTATATTTAGCCTTTGGGTTTTTGAGTCCCAAGACTCATGTTTGGCTAATAGCCCAAAGACCAAAACTGGGCCTAAATGGATGGAGAACTGCCCTCTCTTCTCACATCCAACCCCAGGACCCTTATCCCTTATCTTACCAAAAGCTCTCAGTAGAACCCACACAATATTCCTGGGGTTTTAAAACACAATTGTAAGAAACCTGTGGCAAATTCCACCACTATTCCAGTGATCTTGTCACAAGGCCCAGTGAGCACATGTAAATACAGGTATACATAGTTATATGCAATTTATACGCACTGGACCTGATTCAGGGCTACAGACAGATACGTGGCAGAAAGTGATGGACGTTCCTGTCCGGTGACTGGGATGTGGCTAGTAGTGCATGCAAATCTCTGCGTCAGTATATCTCCTAAAGGGTTGTTGTTATCATCATCATCATGAATAATATTATTCTGTCCTTGTCTAGTAATGCCATGCAAATATTCTACTATTCTGGTAAAGTGTTAATTAGGGGAGTCTATGAGTATTTAACCTTACTCAGTTAATAGAGCTATATGTCAATTTACACTTGTGTTATCAAATGCATCAATATACAGTTCTGACAGGAGATTTATTAGACACAAACTAATAAATGGTCTCTGTGTTCTAAACTCTTCCATAAAAGTCGTCTTCACCCCTATAACAGGAACCAAATCACTCTGTAAGAATACATTTTAGTTTTGCTTTTTGGTGAAGTATGTTACAGAGAGGGAACATTCTTTAAAATAATGAAATGTACAGCAAGTGCCTACTGCATGAGCAGCTTACAGCATTAGGTAGGTGAAGAACGAAATGCAAAGAAGCTTCTTATTAACAAAACGTGTTTCACCATTTTAAAATATATTTCTACTAGAGATGTGTGGTTCTCTAGAAATCCAAAGCCATCCAAATTTTGTGGATCTGAACTGAACCAGAACCCAGTTCAGATCTACCAAGGAGATCCAATCTGAACAGAAACCTGGTTCAGATCTTCCTGCAGTTCGCAATTTGGATTTTAAATTTAAATTTTGGGTTCTGGAGTGCAAAAATGACATGATTTTTGTACTGTTTTTATCCATTTTCAAGAAACCCAAAACTCAAGACTTGGATTTTAAATCCGAATTCCGAACCAAAACACTTTAGGGTGATTTTGCAAAACCAAAACATGACCATCATATTAGAACCAAAACCAAAACACAAGACTCCATGCTTATCTCTAATGTCTACATGTAAGGGCAAAGTAAGTTAAAGATCTATTTAAAATTAAATTTGTGATCCAATAATGTCATAAATCTCTACCCTTAACCACTTAACTGACGATTTTTTTTCCTTCAAAACTGTTGATAACATTGTTTTTTAAAATATTTTTATTTAATACAGTTTAAAAAGTATTTTTTTTAAATACTTAAATATTTTTATTATGCACATCTGCAGAACGGATCTCCTCGTCAAAAACTGGCGGACACAGTGGGGCGGAGCGGTCGCATGTGATCTGACAATGCTAGTTTAGTGGTTAAGTGTGTCGTTTTCTACTCTGAAGCATTACACTGTTGACGGAAAAAGTATTTTTTTTTAAAGATCCATTGCAGGGAAAAACACCTCTAATGGACACTTTAAGGGACATGGCATATGAAGAGAAGAAAGGAGAGCCAACATATCAATAGGCTTAATGCAATCAGACTCTTGTGTTTGCGCAGATAAAACCACAACGCTTTGCAGCTACCATACTTTTCTACACAATACAGAAAAATAAGCCAAAAATACCATGCTGTGCCTAACCCACAAGCAGCAAAGCCACCCACAGATGTAAACAACAGCACAGGTAATTCAGTGTACTAACAGGTTAGAGGGGAGCCCATTACATGTCCTGCCCTGAAAATATAATATCCAGTTTTTCTGCCCGTTAGCGTTTCCCAGATATTATCTGTAGTCAATAGTAAGAAGCAAAGAGCCAAAATGAATGTATTGTACCAACTATAATATAAATATACCTCTCTTTATTGGCAGCCTTTATCTTACAAAGGTGGTGCTACTCTTTCTTGCATCATTTAGCCTAATGTAATAATTCATAGAGATTTCTGGATTTACGGACGGCGGCCAAAATTATCTGATATTCTGTACCGGTCATCTGAACGTTTCCTTGCTCCCTTCTAGTCATCATGTATTTAGCTGCTGGATAAAATATATTGTTTGTGATTGTGAGAGGTAGAGGTCATATTTTATCACTGTTGCAGTCAAAAGTTAGCATACAGGGTGACCAGAGCAATTGTCTGACATAAGCAGTGGCGGCACCAGAGGTGGGGCTGCAGCGCAGTCCAAATTCAAATAGGGGAGCCACCAGATCCGGCCCTAGGCATAGGCAAAATAGGCAAATGCCTAGGGCATTTGGTATGCCTATGGGCACAAGCAGCTTCTGCTGATTAAAATGATATGCGGCATGCCTATATTCTGTGCATGACTGCGGCTGTATTTGCAAACAAAATGCTACGTTACAGTGTATTCCTGGAAAGTACTGTAACATGCCATTTCGTATGCAGATACAGCCGCAGTCGCACACAGAATATAGGCGTGCTGCATATCATTTTAATCAGCAAAAGCTGCGTGTGCATCCTAGCCACATAGTAATGCAAATACAGGCATCTCCTGAGGCATGGCGCTTTGAGGCAAGATGTATGAGGACACATCTGTATCCAAGCAGAGGCAGAAGGCACAGTGTAAGTGGCCATATGAGTGCTGTGTGTGGGTGGTTGGTTGTTGCAGTAGTGTTCGGCATATGTGTAAGGGGAATTATGTGTGTCTGTCATGTATATAAATGCATTAATAATGTGCGGCAAATGTGTAAGGGGCACTGTATGTGTCATTATGTGTATAAGTGCACTAATGTGCGGCATATGTGAAAAGGACATTATGTGTGTCATTATGTGTATAAGGGCATTGATACTGTGTGGTATATGTGTAAGGGACATTATGTGTATAAGGGCATTAATAAAGGTTGGCATAATGTGTAAATGGCATTACTGTGTGGCATTATGTGTATAAATGTATTACTAATGTGTGGCATTATGTGTATAAGGTGCGCTATTGTCTGGCGTAACGTATAGAAAGGGCACTACTGTGTGGTCTAATGTGAGTAAAGAGCAATATGGTGTGGTGTAATGTGAATAAGGGCACCTCTGTGAGGAGTAACATTTATAAGGTAAATTGGTACTACTGTATGATGTATGATAAAATGTAAATAAAGTTGCACTACTGTGTGGCGTAATTTGAATCGGGGGTACTATTGTGTGACCATGCCCCTTCCCAGCAAGAACACACCCCTTTTTGGCCTGTGTGGCAAATGTGCACACTGTTCCTATTTAAAATATAAGGGGTAGGAACACCAAAATGAGGACTTCTATGGGTGAGGGTTGATGGTACTATTAAAGGGTTGCAGGGTCAGAGGTGGATCTAGCGGTGGTGCTATGGGGCACCAACCAAAATCTTGCCTAGGGCATCATATTGGTTAGGGCCAGCTCTGGTAGCCACACTTAAATTTTGAATTCTGGACTGCACTGCAGCCCAACTCTGTAGCCACCTCTGGACATAAGGGTTAACTCATAGAGAGAAAGATACATATGGACAGGGTTTAAGAGGGTTAGGAAGTTGTATACAAGACAATCTTCTCAAGTAGCACAGAGGCAAATAAGTGAAGAATGACAGGGTAGTAGATGGGGAGAGAGGTGGAGATGAAAGATGGCATATTCACGATTCGTGAGATGAGTGTGTGATTGATTGATTGATTGATTGATTGAAGGAGGAAGGAATGTACTAGTAGTAAGAGAGGATGAAGAAATGAGCTATGACAGAGCTAATGGTGGAAGAAGAGCAGAGAAGTGGAGATCGAATAGAGGTTTGTGGGCTGAGTTGTTGATCCTAGTATAGAGACCTCATCTTCAGTTACTGGAGAGAATACATTTAGGGAAGATGGGTGTGCAGGATGGAGCAGATACTGTTTTTGGGGTCTCACATGACTAGCTATCTTGATTGAAGGTGAAGAAGTGATGAAAAAGGATCAGAGGTTTGGTGACTGACTACATAAGAGATATAAAGTAGGTTTGCTTGTCAAAGAAAAGTTCAACATTGTAGGTGGAAAACGTGTATTTATATTGATGGGAAATTGTCATTGTGATGATATTTTATCTACAATCACTTAGCAATATGGAAGCACTTTTGTCGGTGGTGGGTTACCCTGGTATTGCCATGGCTGCGATATGGGGAGGCGGTGTGTGATAGCAGGAGCTGTCTTGTCTAGAGCAGAGGTGAGAGTGCTGTTGTAGAGAGACAGTCAAATCAGGGCATGGATATTGTAGAGTCATAGACTTGTGTGAATTTTGGGGGCAATGATGGCTGCATGAAGTAGTGTGAGGCTGAAGGTCAAGAGTGGGTGATCAGAGTATGAGCAGGGGAAGTAGAGACCAAAGGAGAGAATTTTCAGGCAGTAGAAGTTGCAGTATTGTAAATGGGGTGTTGAAATATCTATAGTCTATTATTTAGGTTAGCTCATGGATAGCCCAAAACATTCTATGGGCCACATCACGTGGTCCTCTAATGTGCAAAAGGGACGACCATTACCATTACTCTCAATAATTAGCTAAAGCAATACATCTAATCAAAGACATCAGCAGGTAAGTGTACGAGCTATACAAACATTTGTTTTGCATATACTGGTTTTATTGTAGGTCTAGCCATAATGCCTATGGCCTGCAGTAGGAATGCTTTGTACAGTCTTCTCATTGATAATGTAATGGCTGCTTGCACAAGGTATTGTTCTGCAGCCGTGAACAAATGTCTTTAAATAGATTTGCCACACTGCATTGGCAACAATTACAGCCTGGCAATCAAGTGCTTGACTTCACTAATCTCGTTCCTCGGCTCACTCACGAGTCACACTATATGGCTTCATCTATTTAGAAGGCCATAGAGTGGCCAACAAAAAAAATTCATTAATTTTTATTAACAAGCAGAGCCATTTGTTCCCAGTGACAATATTTGACTTGTCGAAATTATTTTCACCTCTGCCACGAGGTGAGTGCTCTCCACATACATCACCCGATTACTCTGAGTGGCCAGAGCTGCAGTCATTAGCCAGTGAATTAACGACAATCCACAGTGCTATTAATCACACTGACAAAAGTGTTAGCTTGCAGCCAGCCCGGGCACTGCTTGGGGACAAGAGAGAGGGAGTGACTCCTTACACAGCCGTAGGCCGCCAGTGGCTGAATCCACTACAAAATCAGCCCATCGCTACTTGCTTACCATGTGTATATTGTCCTAAAAAATATGGTTATATTATGATGCAATAATATAAAGGTGTAGGGACAAATGTAATGGATTCAGATTTTGGAAAAGTGTCAATTCTTCGTTGTGATTTAAAGTTTTTATTTTTATTTTAAAGGCTAAATCAGGTTGGTTTTTATTGTAGTTTACAGTCGCTTTATTGGCTTTGATTTGAGATGCAAAAAAACTACAGTAGCAATATAAATTTTACCCTGGTATGTTGCTACTAGCAACATACCAGGATAAAATTTATGTTAGGCTTTAGAAGCCTCATACGGAGTTGAGCGCTAACTGTCCATATGCTGTATACTCCTCATTGCCTGCACGGTAATAATTGCACATGTAGGGAATATATGCACCTTGCTGGTCTTGCCAGTCACTGGGGAGCTATGAACTAAGCCTTGGAGAGAGATAAAGTGGGCGGAGATAAAGTACCAACCAATCAGCTCCTAACTGCCACGCCACTGTCTGTGTTTTAATAATGACAGTTAAGAGCTGATTGGCTGGTACTTTATCTCTGTCCACTTTATCTCTCTCAAAGGCTTAGTAAATAGACCCCTTTATCTCCACCCACTTTATCTCTCTCCAAGGTTTAGTACATAGACACCTCTATCTGTAAGCTTGCGTTGCTTCTCATGATCAGCATGGACTTGCACCAATCTCTACTTGGGGTCAAAGAGACGCCTGTAAATAGGCACATTTTAGCTTTTTTCAACTCTGCAAAAGCTCACAGTTCTGTCAACATGCCTTCACTGATCTTTGCCTATGTGCGTACACCCCATAACTCCTCTTCAGCCGTCAGTGGGGATGAGACTGGGATGCTTCTTTCTCAGCATGGCCTGTGCTTGTCTATGGTCCTGGATTCACAAATGACAGAAAATGCCTTCGAAGCTGTGGTTCCGTTCACAGTAGTGGTGCAAAAATATGCAAATGTTGTAGCCCCTGTGATGCGTACTGAGACATTCCATGGCGGAACCTTAGATCCACCGCTTGTGTACAAATATGTAGTGATGAGCAGATTCGGTTTTACTCGGTTTTACTCGGTTCTCAAAACGGCATCTTATTGGCTATCCAAAACACGTGACATCCGTGAGCCAATAAGATGCCATTTTGAGAACAGAGTAAAACCGAGTAAAACCGAATCCACTCATCACTACAAATATGCAAGCATCATATGCACAGTGGTCAATAATTGACCCTATGTTTGCACAGCATAGCCGTCGGAAGCAAGATGCCGGAGCAATTTTAACTGTTACGGGATCGCAGTTGCAAGCTGTGATACGCCCCCAAAATGGTTGCATTTGAGTGGCCACTCCCCGTTACCTCCCACAAATGCTTCCCGATTGTGAATCACTTTATGAATAAACTAGAGAGGAGCAGGTTCGGATTTACTCGGTTCTTAACGCCAGAATTATCGCAAGTTCTTTTTTTCTGGATTTTTCTTATTGGCTAACCAAAACACGTGACGTCCGTGAGACAATAAGGAGATTCGGGTAAATCCGAGTAAAACCGAACCCGCTTATCTCTGGAATAAACCCACACGGCGATCGCGAACATTGTGGCAAATGTGTAGAGGAGATTTTTTTTCCCACTGCACCCAAAATCGACGTTGCATTCATAACTAAAGCAGGCCCAATGCACGCTTACAAAGAACGCTCAGTGCAAAAATACACAAGGTTCGCTCCACAAACCTTCCTCCATCCATCACAGCATCAGGTAGAATTGTACACTTTTAGCTCTATTTGGGAAGCAGGTACTAAAACGCGCGGTAAAAAAATAAAAATACATTTTAAAGAGTAAGAAAAAAACACCAATAATTTAATTGCAGTTTTTTTTTTAGAAAAAAAGTATATGAATACTATTTAATTCTAAATTCATATTTTAGTGCAGTTTTCAGGGTATTCCGCTGTCTTAAACTTAAGACGTAGCTGTATATTTTTTTTAATGTTCTTATAGCGTTTTTTAATATTTTTTTTACCTATTGAATCATATTTTCATCACCCCACTTTCATTGCTTATGTAGTTCTAGCATATTTAGTAGAACTACACAAAAAATAGCTTTTTTAGAAAATTAAAAATGTATTTAAAAAAAAATAATTAATATTTTTTGTATCCTCGTTTTTTATTTTTAATGTTCATTACAAATTAATGTAGAACAAATTTTTGCCAGCATAAACCCAAAAGGTACACAATAGAAAAAAATATATATATATGGAATTCCTATTTCCTAACAGCTTGACATTTAGGCTACTCTCTGAATAAACACTGTATGAAAATCAATGAGATATATTAGCTGCGGTGCATATCTTTCATCCATCTCTCTATTTCCCATCTTGGAAAATATCGGTGATGAATTTGCAAATGGTCCTGGTATATGACAGACATTCTTCCCCCTCTTCATTATTTATTCTCCCACTGAGAAGGTCTATTAGAGACTACAATGACAAATGTGTGAAATAAAAGGCAAAGACAATATTTTAGCCCCACGGTGTAAATCTCCCTTTACACATTATTAATTTAAGAAATCCATTACTCCTCATAGCATGAAAAAGGAAGACCAGAGTGCATAAAAAAATAGATGATTTCTAGCCACCGATTGGAGAATACAATATTTTATTTTACTTATCTATTCCTAGTCTAAAACATATTTGGATGTTTATAACTGGAATATTCCTATATAGCCTGTATGTTGGGTTGTGTGAATCTATGCAACCGGTGCACCCCGTCTCGTGTTTTTGGTGTGATACCAGTCATCATGATCAGGGTGCACTTGTGCACTAATAACAGGCATATATCTGCATTCACACTCAGCATAGCCGGCAATTCTGCCAACTCGCCGTCAGTCCGCGCTCACTAGTAATGGGGAGCCGATGCCCCATTTCCAGCCACTTACGCCCTTTCAGCTGCAAATGGGCATGAGAAGGCATGGCTTACAACTCTGCATTGCTGGTAGATCATACTATGGGGTCTATTCATGAAGCAGTGAAAAGAGTGGAGAAGTGAGCCAGTGGAGAAGTTGCCCATGGCAACCAATCAGCTGCTACGTATAATTTTATAGAATGCATTTTATAAATGTTGCCTCAACACTGATTGGTTGCCATGGACAACTTCTCCACAGTCGACTTCTCCGCTCTTTTCACTGCTTCATGAATAGATCCCTTTATGTTTCTCCTCTCCTGAAGAAGCCCACAGATGCAACTGTCCACTTGGAGTACAGGGCCGGGCCAGTCACTTCATTAGACCCCAACCCTGTCATGGTAAAATGCAGTGAGTCTGTGGTGAAGGGGTGGGGTTAATATAACATAATTTGCACCATTTTAGCCCTGACTCCTTCATACAGACCGGAGAATCCAAGTATTCTCTCCCCATCCTTCCCACTTTACTAGGAAGTGTGGGGGATGCAGGAGATCCACCTACTGAGGTAATACCCCGATAAATCAGGAGGCTCCCATGCCTTCCAGAACAGTAGGTAGATTTGCCTGATCGGCTTCAGATTTTAGGAGAAATAGTATATTTTTGGTGTAGTATCTGTACCACAAAAAGCCATTTATACCCCTTTCACACCGCACAAATATCCCGGTATCGACCCCGTATATTGCTGGGTCAACACGGATCGCTGTGCGGTGTGAAAGGGGTCAGTGACGAATTCCAGTGTCGCCTGACACGGTAATTCAACCTGGGAATAAAGAAGGATTATACATGGGTTTAATACCGGGTCAGGAGCAGTGTGAAGGTGTTACCAGGTTGATGCGACCCGGAACCCGTTCACAGCATAGGCAGAGGCAGTGCAGAGATGATCTCATCCCCTAGCACTGCCTCCGCCCCCGATGCTGGCTCTGTCGCCGCCCCCCGATGGCAACGCGACCTGGCATATTTTCCTGGGTCAGGAAGCTAGTGTTTAAGAATCCAATGCCAGGTCGCACCCAGGAAGGACCCGTTTCCAATTCCCGGGTGCGACCCAGCATTGCGATCTGAAAGGGGTATAACTAACTTAGGGGTCTATTTAGTAAGCCTTGGATGGAGATAAATCTGACGGAGATAAAGTCCCAGCCAATCGGCTCCTAACTGCCATGTCACAAGCTGGGTTTGAAAAATGACATTTAGGAGCCGTTTGGCTGGGACTTTATCTCCGTTGGATTTATCTTCATCCAAGGATTAGTAAATAGACCCCAAAGTCCAGATTAACAGTAACCAGCATACTTTTGCCATCATCTTTTCACTTCTAGTGCTTTAAAAAAGTTACATTTGGATAGGTTTTTGTGAGCCACTACACTGTCCTATTCTTTTAGTAATGCACACCATCTTAATAGGTGATGCATGTATGTATCTGGAAGGTGTGGGTCACTAGGTCATCCATGGACCTTATGCCACCTTGTAACATGCCCCCAGTTGTCCTTAGACCAAGAAGCATTTGGTATCACTGCATGCCCTATGACTACCTCTTTAGTGTCAGAAAATGTTCTCTCTTCTGTGTTATTATTCTAACATCTCTCTACCCTGCCTCTTCTGACGTGTCAGCCCCTGTGTTACATTTCATCATATATATACAGGTTGAGTATCCCATATCCAAATATTCTGAAATACGGACTATTCCGAAATACGGAAATTTTTTGAGTGAGATAGTGAAACCTTTGTTTTCTGATGGCTCAATGTACACAAACCTTCTTTACTACACAAAGTTATTAAAAATATTGTATTAAATGACCTTCAGGCTGTGTGTATAAGGTGTATATGAAACATAAATGAATTGTGTGCTTAGACTTAGGTCCCATCACCATGATATCTCATTATGGTATGCGAATATTCCAAAATACAGAAAAATCCATTATCCAAAATATCTCTGGTCCCAAGCATTTTGGATAAGGGATACTCATCCTGTGTATATATATATATATATATATATATATATATATATATATATATATATATATACACACACACACACACACACTCATACATATACACAAACACACACTCATACATATACACAAACACACGTACGTGTTTGGGTATTTTTTTTAACTTGGTGTCTCAGCATTTTCCTTTGCCCTCCTATTGCTGCCCCCACCGCTCTCAAGGCGATAATCTGAGGAAACTCAACTTGTATCATTAGGAAGGAAGAAGGAAAACAGATGGAAAGTACAAAGAATTGCAGCAAGTGCATTTCGAAACAATACAACAAGTCTAACAAATAACAGACTGCCACTGTGAAAATCTGTAGACAATAATCCAGTTAGACAAACACAACAAAGATAGCCGGGACATAATTCTGTGAACCTGAGGGGAAAGTACTTTCCGAGTCAGAGGCTATTCAGAGACAATCACTTTGCCCCTCTGCCCCTTGCTGAAAATCTCTGCTTCGTGAAATCTTTCAGCAAAATAGATTTGTGAAATAAAAAATAATACTACAGAGAGGACAATGGAATTTTATCGGTTAAGGCTCCACATGGTGCTTCCACAGATCCCATGAAGAAATAGCAATCTTTAAAGCAGATCTATTACCAGGTCTCCTACTATCAGTTTTGTTCTTAATACTGTAGTGCCCTGTGTACCCGGAAGTGGGATAGAGTGTTTTATTCAGCATGCAAAGCTCTCTCCTAGCAGTACCATCCCTGTGGTGATCTGGAGTATTAATAGGACATCTGGGTTAATTTGCATAAAATAAAAAACTCTGCACAATTCCAAACACATTTAGAGCCTTTTTATTAATAATGGACGATATAGAAGATTTTGCATCACCAAGTATCACAGTGATAGAAAAGGGGTTGGGTATGGGTGACCGGCGCATGGGATCCTGCCGGTCACCATACCGACGCAAGGATCCTGGGGATAAGAATGCTGGTAGGGGGGGTGTGGGGCTAGTGCAACGAAGCCCCTTGCGGGCTCACTGCATTCGCCATGCTGTGGGAATAGTCCCTGCTGGTCAGCATGCCGACTGTCGGGTATGTGAGGGGCGGGATGTAGTCATCGGTATTGGGACTGGAGGTCTCCTGAGCGCCGGTCACATAGCTACATCCCTTTTAAAGAAATCACTGTGGCAGCTGGATGATACTCAGCATTTCAGTGATACTTGCTAGAAGTGATAAAAGGACCCTCGCCACTTTGCCGGCCAGTCCTGGTCTCACACATGTGCCGTCTCACACATGCGTACTACACTGGAAATCCTGACTTCCAGTTGCATGATAAGAATATAAAATAGAAAAAGAAATGCATATTATATATATTTGGCTACAGTCAACGTTGGCAGTATCCATTAAATATTGGAAATAAACCCCTAATGCAAAACATCAGTTTTGCTGGAGATAGAGCTGGAAAAGTTTTCTTCTGCATATTAGTTAGTGGGTGCTTAAAAATGTAGATCATACTATTGCTTATGCATTGCACTGGTCACCAAATTGGTTACCAAACTGGAAACCATTTCCAATGTGGGCGAGTGACCAGATCCCACAGGTACCCCAGTTGGCTGATTTTGTCTGCCAGTTCCAATAGGCATCTGACAGTGGGTTACTTTTTCCATGGAACAGTTGTAGGCCCAAGGCATGTAAAGGTTTAGAAAAGAAAAACTGAATGGACAATATTTGCTATAGCTACACAAAGACAGTCCTGGGGAGAATAGAACGGACGGAGCCCGAGTATGATATAAGCTTAGTATAGACTGCATTATTTAGTGATAACACTTCCTGTTACTCATTATAGAAAGTAGCCATGTGACATGACAGCTTTAGGGTCTATTTATCAAAATGGTTTATTACCACCACATAAAATAATGACAAATGTGTGATTGGTAGAGATGTGCATGGACCCTCATGTTTTTTTCCCCCCAAAACCACCCTCCGTGTTTTGTTTTTGCTTTTTGTTTTTGGCCAAACCACCCTCAAAGTATTTTGGCTCGGATTCAGATTTGGCTTTCTTGAAAATTGATAAAGACAGCTAAAATCATGTCAAAGGGGCAGATTAGATGGGCCAAGTGGTTCTTATCTGCCATCAATTTCTATGTTTCTATGTCATTTGAGCCTGTTTTTGATCCTACAGTATTATTGACATCAATAAATGTCCAGTCATTTCCAGTCAGTTTTGACCACACTATCCTGTGTGAATTGGCACCTGAAATCACTAGGGAGGGACTTTCAAGCAATCTAAAACCCAAGATTCCGATTTTAAATCCGAGTTCCGAACCGTGGGAAGCTCCGAATCGGGACTTGGTGCAACTCGGATCTCCTAAATTCTATAGAGATTGTGGTTCTAAAAAACTGAATTGCACATCTTTAGTGAGTGAATGCCAGAGAAAAAGATATTTTGCCAGTCTCATAGAAGGAGCATGGGTGCATATTGTTTTATTTAGGGTGCACAGAGAAAACCCCTGATCCTTACGGGAAATTCATAACTGGAACGCGAGGGACATTTTATCACTGGGAAGCGTCCTTCCAGCTCCGGCAGCAAAAGGAGACAAATCCATTAGCATATATCATTGATCCAGAAAGAAAGCATTTGGCCTGTGAGGAAGAGGGGACTCCCAGCACACACCAGCTCCCAGGCCAGGCGGTCGCCTAGATGATGATGAACAGAGTCATTATTCCTCGCCATTGCATAGACATATGCTGCGCTAATTGAGAGCAAATTGTCTCGTTTCATAACAGTGGAGAATGAGAAGAGCTCAGCGAAAGGGGGATAATTTGTCAGCGTTTAGAAGGTCATCAGGTCAATTTAAAAATAGCCGATTGTCTTTACCTGAGCGGAGCAGCTCCTGTAACCTGAGAGAGAGGATTCTGCCTGGTTACTTTTATCTCCCATGTAACAAAGTACCATCTCCAAGACACGACTCGTAGCAGGACACAGCAGCTGATCCTCAGACTGAAAAAAGGTTCTTAAAAAAAGTCTCTGATGGAACAATAATAGCCCATTGTTTTCTGTTTGTATGTGAAAATTATAAGCATTTTCAGCCCTTAAAAATAAAATTAGATTTTTTTTCTTCACAGTTACTTTAGCAAATAGATATATTTATAAAATGGTCTGTTTTGCTTCCAGGCAGAATTTTGTATTTTTTTACATTTTTTTTTTTTTTTACATGGACCAATGATTGTGGTATTCTGTTTTGCGTTGACTGAACCACATTGTCTTTTTAATCAACAGCAAAAGTGGTGGAAATATTGGTGCTGTAAGGCCTGGTGCATATTTGGACAGGATTCAGGCTTATGTGCTTCTGGACGGAGAATTACATCAGATGGAGCTTTATGTGCTGTGCTCTGCCCCCATATGCAGGGCCGTCTTTTCATATGGGCTCAATGGGCTCTTGCCCAAGGGCCCCAGGTGTATAAGGGCCCTAGGCTGATAGCTGAGGGTCCCCTCTTTACAGGGCCCTGGGAAACCGGAGATAACCGACTTGAAAGCAGAGGTCCCAATCCAAGCCTGTTAATTGCTCTTCCCAGCAGTGGCGCCACAACGTGGGTGCGGGCCGCACCCGGGTGTTACCCTCTGAGGGGTGACACCAAAGTGCCGGCTCCTGTCACAGCGCAGAAGCCAGCACTGCAGATTCAGCAGTGTCCGGGTGAAGGCCGTGTCCCCCGACCCACAATGTGCCGAAAACGGGGGTCGGGACGCGAAGCCACGCCCGTTCCGCAAAGCCACGCCCCCTTTTCACCCGCGACCGCACCGGGTGTTATAACAGTAAGTGACGCCTCTGCTTCCCAGTCATATATCTCGGATTCTGTACTTCTGAGGATATAATCCAAAAGCTGAGACTCTCCCCGTTCGGTGGACCCGTTTGGTCTACTATGCCCAGAACCAGAGAGATATCAGCCTTCCAGCAGCTGGTTTCTGCTCCAGCTCCACACACCTAATATGTGCAGTTTTAAATTTTCATTGGTGAATTGCTCTGGCTCCTGAACTCTGATCCCCAAGTCCCCAGAACCCTCTGAAAGGTGGAACTCTCTAGTTTTCCAGGACCTGCGTCGCTGCAATCACCGCACAGAATAAGTAACTACAGGGCTGGTCTTGTTTTGCACAAAATGTACCACTCGCCTGCACACGCGATCGCACACTTGCAAAGCGAAAATACACTCCCCCGTGTGCGGCGACTATGCGTTTGCACGGCTGCTAAAAGTAGCTAGCGAGCGATCAACTCGGAATGACCCCCTAAGCACACTCCACTGTCCACCTCTCCCCTACGTATTAAACACCCCCTACCACCATGGAAGTCATGTACCAGGGCTTCTTCATTCAGCCCAATGCCCCCTTCTACAGTTTAGCCCCATCTGTGCAGTAAAGGAGTAATTAGCAGAAATTACTGCTCCAGGTCCTACAGTACATGCTGAGTGGAAGATAGAACACCCCCTACCACCCGTGGGACATCAAAGCTGCTGCTGATAGCACCCCCCACCCCTACCGCTGGAGGATGGGTAGGGGGCCCAGTGCATTGCTGTGCCTAGGGGGATTCACTGCTGTTAAGATGGGCCTGCCCATATGCCTACCCGGTATGCTGCTAGTCATCACTAACAAGGAAAACTTGCACCTACCCTATACAAGGCTAAAAGATACACATAAAAAAGTCATATTAAGGGCTCCGTCCAATGCTGTACCAATGCACCAATATATCCTCAGTAAACTTGGCCTAGCAGAGAATTCTCTATTGCAGATCACTTCTACAATCTGCTCATAAGAGATGGAAATGTGTGGGGATTTGCATCACCCGTACATGCATGCACTCAGATCTGGAACATGCATGGTGCTACTGCTAATTAGCTCTGCAGATATACAGTACAACAACTCTGCATCAAGTTATCAAATCCGGGCAGGGCCGGATTAAGTTTAGTGGGGCCCAAGGGCAACGCAGTTGTGGGGGATCCCACTTCAAAAATAGCTGCAAAACACTCCCCCCCCCCCCCCCCCCCCCCAAGACAAACATATATATACACACACACACACACACACACACACACACCTACCTCTCTACTTTGTCAGTGCAGCGCAAGGGGCCGGCTCACACTCTTGCGGGATTTCAATGTAGTGTCCAGCAAGACTGGTGGCTGTCTGTACATTGAAGTGATACTCGGTAGCCGCTGTTACTGAACAGCTGAGCCGCCGGAATGGGACTACTCTGCTGCAAACAGCTGTCTGTGGGGGCCCCCAATGTGTGGGGGTCCTCGGGACAACCACCCCTGTCGCCCCTCCCTTAATCCAATCCTTAATCTGGGGGACAGGGGCTTGAGACAAAACTTCCGTTGTAATGTGAAGTTCTTTAACACTTACTCTTTTAAAGATCTACTAAACCTAAGCAGTATTTTTGTTTATCAGGAGTCGGACAGGTTGCCCCCCATACAAGCAGAGTCGGGGGCTCATGTATACCTTTCTGCTCTATTCCATCCTATCAGATTTTTGTGACTACTTATGTTACAAAGCTTGCTCCTTATATGTTTGACCACCATTGCAGAGGGATTTCTTGTCCTCTGACAGAATTAACATAAATTTAATTTACTCATTGGTCTCTTTTCAAAAACAAACTCTATGAAATTAAAATCTCCCTAATTTAGAATTTTATCTTGGGAAAGTTATAAATACAATTCTTAGCCCTGGTGTCCAATCCAACACAGGTATGCCGTGTATATTTAGGGGTAGCAGTTTATTTACCGACGGACACAATACCGACGGTCATAATCCCAACAGCCATTGACCGACACGGTCAAAATACTGACATTCATTATGCCGACATAATCAAAATGCCGGCATAGTCAGAATACAGACAGTTGAAATGCAGTCAATAATGGGATGGTACTCAGGGACTTGATATCATAGCAAAATGTAATAAAAAGCATCTTAAATATATGTTGACGTTTTGGTGTGCGAAACACCATCTTCAGGACATAAAAACCACGCACCAAAGTCTGCAGCTGATACGTCAACATATGTAGGATGTTCTTTTAATACATTTTGATATTATGTCAAGTCTCTGAGTGCCGACACATTGAGTGAGTATATACATACACACTTACTGTATATAGTAGTACCTACACACGTACGTACGTACGTACGTACGTACGTACCTATTATATATCTCAGCATATAGATGGGCAAAAAGCTCCCTGTAGTAAATGATGGTATAAGCGCACAGCAAAAACACAACAAGGGAAGTTTCTACATAGACAAGTGTGTCTCACCCATGTCTGTCTACCCCTCCCCTTTAGAATGTAAGCTCTCACGAGCAGGGCCCTCTTCCCTCATGTGCTTATATTTTTTCTTACTTTAATAATCTTCAACTGCACCAAATCCAGCAGTCTTCTGCCACCTGATACTTATTCCAGTGTCATCTGCTGATGTAACTATGTTTATTTACCCTGTACTTGTTCTATATTGTCTTCAACTGTAAGTTGCTGTCTTCCTGTTTGATTATTGGTTTATGTACTCTGTAATTGGGCGCTGCGGAACCCTTGCGGCGCCATATAAATAAAGGATAATAAATAATAATACACACACACACACACACACACACACACAGATAATTTATTTATTTTTTCGAAGATGTGCATTTAGGGATCTCTTTATCCAAAGAGTAAAGGCTCCCAGAGAGGTAAAATGTATATAATTACAGCTATTAGGGGAGTTTCTCAAACATCCAAACTACAATCACACAAATCACTGGCGCTCTCACAGTACCTCCAGTATCGGCTGGGCGAAAGTACTCTGCAACCAGTAACCATGCTCATTTTCCCTCACACCTCATAAGGAGTACGATTAGATGAGGTTATTATTATACGTAAAGGGCCAGACATGGCAAGGAATCCCCCCCTTCCCCTGCATCTCACTAAGGGGAGCCGTGCTGTAAGATTAATGAGCTGGGGAATAATGGTAATAGTGGTAAATAGATAGGTTTCATTTTTATGTCACTAAGGGGGACATTTACTAAGCAGTGATAAGAGCGGAGAAGTGAGCCAGTGGAGAAGTTGCCCATGGCAACCAATCAGCACTGAAGTAACATCTATAATTTGCATACTATAAAATTATACAGAGCTGCTGATTGGTTGATGGGGCAACTTCTCCACTGGCTCACTTCTCCGCTCTTATCACTGCTTAGTAAATGTCCCCCTTAGTATGTTTTAGGCATAGTGTTCCCAGGAGAGGTAAAACCCCTTACCCGAAACCCCACATACCAGGTAGTCTAGAGAAAAACTTTACTGGTAGGCAGGCATTATACTCATTGAACTACTCACCTTTATTTTTTTGTTCTACCAGTTAGAGAATCCTGCTGTCCGAGAAAATCCCTACTAGTGATAGGATACAGATTTCTTTTAATTGAATTTACGGTCGTCTCCAGAAATCAAGCCCAGATGAAACCTATGGGAGGACGTCATGCAGTAAAGATGTACTGAATTTAAGTCAGGGATGTTGTGACTTTCTGAGAATGATGAATTGAGAAGAGGAAAGGATACCTGATAAGTTCATGAGCCTTCATTTCTAAAGGAAATAAAATCAAGTAGAACGAGGAGTTCCAGAGGAATTTTAGACACAATTATCCATGACAAATGGATGTAAGTTGTTCTGGTGCAGACGCAGGAAAACTCTTTCCTTAATTACCTAGCAAGCAGTGGATGTGGCCTTTTCCCTAAGGTAACCAATACAGCCACAGATAATCGCTATCTGAAAACATATCTGTTCAGCAATGACATCATATCCTGTACAGGGACATCTGCACTCACCACAAAACAAGCCTCATGGTGATATTATCTTACTAATGTTTACTATGAGGACACATATAACACAACGTACGGAGTAGATTCAATATGAAAATGCACTGTGTAACCTTTGTATGAACACACAGTGGGGGGGAGATTTATCAATGCTTAGAGAGAGATAAAAGATAAAGGGTGAGATTTTCAAAGCTATGAGCGATATAGAGGTGAGGCTAAAAGGGGAAAAATATTGAAGCTTAGAGAGATATTGGGGAGGGGGGGGGGGTAGTACTAAGCAATGAAAAGAGTGGAGCCAGTGGAGAAGTTGCCCATGGCAACCAATCAGCTGCTCTGTATAATATAGTATGCAAATTATAAATGTTACTTCAATGCTGATTGGTTGCCATAGGCAACTTCTCCATTGGCTCACTTCTCTACTCTTTTCACTGCTTAGTGCATCTCCCACTTTGAAGTACCAGCCAGTCAGTTCCTAACTGTAATTGTTCAAACACATATTGTAAGTGGTACTCCGCACTAGCTATAGTTTAATGATATCAATATAATTGTTACCAGGGGCGCAGCAGTATGAGAGCCAGTGACGTCATACTGCTGCGTCCGCAAAGCCACGAGAGGACGAACACCGGGGGATCCAGCCGGAGGAGAAGCAAAGTACCACAGCTTTAAGGTAGGCGGAGTTCGGGACAGTTTAGATCTCCTGTGCCCGCATCAGCCGCCAAAGAACGGATGCACACCGCCGGCAATTAACATCGGAACCATGGGATCTTTTTCACTCACGGACTTTTTACCATATCACACGCTCTCATAAAAGAGTGTAAACATTGTTGTATAACAACTTTTTTCTTTACAGGTATCACGTTTAAAAGCATTTTATTTATTTTAAGCGCTCCCTTGTAACAATGATATTGTTCAAACACAGCCTGTAACGTGGCAGTTAGGAGCTGATTGGTTCTTTGGGGTCTATGTACTAAGCCTTGGAGAGAGATGAAGTGGACTGAGATAAACTACAAACCAACCAGCTCCTAACTGTCATTTTTCAAACACAGCCTTTAACATGGTAGTTAGAAGCTGATTGGCTGGTACTTTATC
Organism: Pseudophryne corroboree; assembly: GCF_028390025.1. NCBI lineage: Eukaryota > Metazoa > Chordata > Amphibia > Anura > Myobatrachidae > Pseudophryne > Pseudophryne corroboree. The sequence goes on along the minus strand of NC_086453.1, from coordinate 289,594,429 downwards.
TCCGTCCACTTTATCTCTCTCCAAGGCTTAGTACATTGGCCCTCATTCCGAGTTGATTGCACCAAGCAACTTTTTGCTGCTGGTGCGATCAACTAATCTCCGCCTATGGGGGAGTGTATTTTAGCATAGCAGGGCTGCAATCGCTTGTGCAGCCCTGCTATGCTAAAAAAGTTTCCTGCAAAACAAGACCAGCCCTGGACATACTTACCCTGTGCGACGGATCCAGCAATGATGGGCTCGGCTTTGACGTCAGACATCCGCCCTCCGTTCGCCTGGACACGCCTGCATTTTTCTTACCACTCCCTGAAAACGGTCTCCAATGGTCAGTTGACGCCCCTAAATGCCTTCCTGCAGTCAGTCAATCTTCTTGCAATCGCCGCTGCGACCGCTTTTTCCGCTGTCAGCGTTGTTGCGTGGCGACGGCTGTCGCCAGGCAGCGACGCGTGGATGCATTACGGCCCCCGTGCATGCGCAGTAGTGACCCGGTCGCAGCTGTGTGCACGAAAGCACGCTGCGATCGGGTCAGAATGACCCCCATAATCTCTTTCCACACTCTCTCTCAGAGCTTTGGTAAATCTCCCCCTATATATTTATACATTATATATTTAAAATATAGGAGAGTATGCATAAAATAGTCCCCTGCAGGACTACAATATTGGATGCTGTAGAGTATGTACTATTACCCTGTAATAACCAAGTCTTTATTGACTGTGATAGGACGATGTAGGGGTCAGGTTTGCAAAAAAAAAATCTACTTAAATAATAAAAGATAGACTGTAGTGTTATTGATGGTTGAACTGAAAGTTTTGCTTCAAACTTTAAGATAGCTGATGAAAAGCTCCTAAGTACTGACACAGATGGGTGAGCACTGACACAGATGGGTGAGCACTAAGGTATATTCTTCTTCTTTCAAGGCCCTGTGGTTGAGCTCTCTGTCATTCATTTCATGATAGATGTACTTATCCCATTTATCATGTGCTATATAAAACACAGATCACTGGACTCCTTGCTGAGAAGGACGTTCCCAGTCACTAAAAGACGGAGACAGTGGGATTTCAATTGTGCTATCTTTAACGTTGGAATACAATATTACAATCTGCACTACTTTAAATAAATGTAACAAAAAATATTGTACTACTACAGGATGTGAAGAAACTAGAACAAAAGGTTTCAGAAATCTTTTTAATATTTTATAAAGTTCCTACTAAAATCTGCAAAAATGTCAGAATCTGAAGCAAAAAAGTCTTCAAAGTGTAATCTATTTTCTCTTACGTCCTAGAGGATGCTGGGGACTCCGTAAGGACCATGGGGATAGACGGGCTCTGCAGGAGACATAAGCACCTCAAGAAAGACTTTAGATCTGGTGTGCACTGGCTCCTCCCTCTATGCCCCTCCCCCAGACCCCAGTTTGATACTGTGCCCAGTGGAGACTGGGTGCTTTTCAGAAAGCTCTCCTGAGTTTTCTGACAGAAAGTATATTTGTTAGGTTTTTTATTTTCAGGGAGCCTGCTGGCAACAGACTCCCTGCATCGAGGGACTGAGGGGAGAGAAGCAGACCTACTTCTGTGAGTTTCAAGGCTCTGCTTCTTAGGCTACTGGACACCATTAGCTCCAGAGGGAGTCAGAACACAGGTCTCACCCTGGAGTTCGTCCCGGAGCCGCGCCGCCGTCCTCCTCACAGAGCCGGAAGATAGAAGCCGGGTGAGTATGAGAAGAAAAGAAGACTTCAGGAGGTGGCAGAAGACTTCATGATCTTCACTGAAGTAACGCACAGCAGTGCAGCTGTGCGCCATTGCTCCCACACACCTCACATACGGCAGTCACTGTAAGGGTGCAGGCCCTGGGCAGCAATATAAACCTAGTTTCTGGCAAAAGAGATATATATACAACTAGGCACTGTATATATAAAGAGCCCTCGCCAGTGTTTATTATATTTAAGCAGGACAGAAGCCCGCCGCCGAGGGGGCGTGGCTTCTCCCTCAGCACTCACCAGCGCCATTTTCTCCACAGCACAGCTGAGAGGAAGCTCCCCGGACTCTCCCCTGCTTATCCACGGTGAAAGGGGGTTTCAGAGAAGAGGGTGGGGGGGGGGGGCACATAATTGGCAGCAAATAATAGTATTACAGCGCTACATTGTGTGTTTTTCCTGGGGTATTAGCGCTGGGTGTGTGCTGGCATACTCTCTCTCTGTCTCTCCAAAGGGCCTTGTGGGGGAACTGTCTTCAGATAAGAGGATTCCCTGAGTGTGTGGTGTGTCGGTACGTGTGTGTTGACATGTCTGAGGTAAAAGGCTCTTCTAAGGAGGAGATGGAGAAAATGTGTGTGTGTGGTGTCTCCGTCGACAACGCCGACACCTGACTGGATATGTGGAATTAAGTGCTGAGGTTAATTTATTGCACAAAAGATTAGAGAACAGACAGGGAATCTACCCATGTCTGTCCCTATGTCGCAGGGACCTTCAGAGTCTCAAAACGCCCACTATCCAAAATAATAGACACTGATACCGACACGGAGTCTGACTCCAGTGTCGACTACGATGATGCAATGTTACAGCCAAAACTGGCAGAAAAGTATTCAATATATGATTATTGTAATAAAAGATGTTTTGCATATCACTGATGACCCATCTGTCCCTGACACGAGGGTACACATGTTTAAGGGGAAGAAAGCTGAGATAACATTTCCCCCCTCTCATGAACCAAATGAATTGTGTGAAAAAGAGCGGGAATCTCCAGACAAGAAACTGCAGTTTCCCAAAAGAATTCTCATGGCGTATCCTTTCCCTGCTAGGGCCAGGATACGATGGGAATCCTACCCTAGGGTGGACAAGGCGTTGGCACGTTTACCCAAAAGGTAGCGCTGACATACTAAGATACAGCTACCCTCAGGGATCCTGCAGACAGCATGCAGAAAAGTACTTTGAAGTCCATTTACACACATTCTGTTACACTACTCAGACCGGCGATTGTGTCGGCAGGGGTTTATAGCGCTGTAGCAGCATGGACAGATACCTTATCAGCGGAGATTGAAACCCTAGATAAGGATACCATGTTATTGACCCTAGGATATATAAAAGATGGTGTCTTATATATAAGACATGCTCAAAGAGACATTGGTCTACTGAGTACTAGAGTCAACGCTATGTCGATTTCTGCTAGACGTGTCCTGTGGAACATGCAATGGACAGGTGATGCCGACTAAAAGAGGCATATGGAGGTTTTACCTTACAAGGGTGAGGAATTGTGTGGAGAAGGGCTCTCGGACGTGGTCTCCACAGCTATAGCTGGTAAATTTGATCTTTTACCTTATATTCCCTCACAGCCTAAGAAAGCACGACATTATCAAATGCAGTCCTTTCGGTCGCAGAAAAACAAGAAAGTACGAGAAGCGTCCTTTCTTACCAGAGGTAAGGGCGCAGGGCACAGCTAGTTCCCAGGAACAGAAGTCCTCCCCGGCCTCTACTAAATCCACCGCATGACGCTGGGGCTCCGCTAAGGGAGTCCGCCCCAGTGGGAGCACGTCTTCGACTCTTCAGCCACATCTGAGTTCACTCACAGGTGGATCCCTGGGCAATAGAAATTGTTTCTCATGGTTACAAGCTGGAATTCGAAGAGGTGCCTCCTCGCCGGTTTTCCTTATCGGCCCTACCGGCTTCTCCCCCAGAAAGGGAGATAATACTAAATACAATTCACACATTGTATCTCCAACAGGTGGTGCTCAAGGTTCCCCTCCTTCAACAAGGAAGGGGATATTACTCAACCTTGGCTGTAGTCCCGAAACCGGACGGTTCGGTCAGACCTATTTTAAAATTAATATCTCTGAACCTATACTTGAAAAGGTTCAAATTCAAGGTGGAATCGCTCAGAGCGATCATCGCCAGCCTGGAAGGGGGGGATTTTATGGTGTATCTAGACATAAAGGCTGCATACCTTCATGTTCCCATTTATCCACCCCATCAGGCGTACCTGAGAATTACGGTACAGTATTGTCATTACCAATTTCAGGGTAATTGGCGGAAATGATGGTGCTCCTATGCAAGCAAGGAGTCACAATTATCCCATACTTGGACGATCTCCTAATAAGGGCGAGATCAAAAGAGCAGTTGTTGAACAGCGTGTCACTTTCGCTGAAGGTGTCACAGCAACTCGGCTGGATTCTCAATATCCCGAAGTCACAGTTGGTTCCTATGACTCGTCTGCCCTTCTTTGGTATGATTCTGAATACGGACCAGAAATGGGTTTATCTTCCGATAGAGAAGGCCCAGGAACTAATGATTCTGGTAAAAAACCTATTAAAGCCAAAACAGTGTCAGTGCATCACTGCACTCGGGTCCTGGGAAAGATGGTGGCATCTTACGGGGCCATTCCATTCGGCAGGTTCCATGCGAGGACTTTCCAATGGGATCTACGGAACAAGTGGTCCGGATCACATCTGCAGATGTATCAGTTAATCACCCTGTCCCCTAGGGCCAGGGTGTCTCTTCTATGGTGGCTGCAGAGTGCTCACCTTCTGCAGGGTCGCAGGTTCGCCATCCAGGACTGGATTCTGGTAGCCACGGACGCGAGCCTCCGAGGTGGGGGAGCAGTCACACAGGGAAGAAACTTCCAAGGTCTTTGGGTCAAGTCAAAAAACTTGTATTCAAATCAACATCCTGGAGCTGAGGGCCATATACAATGCCCTTCGGCAAGCGGAAACATTGCTTCGCGACCTACCGGTTCTGATCCAGTCAGACAACATCACCGCAGTGGCTCATGTAAACCGCCAAGGCGGCACAAAGAGCAGAGTGAAAATGGCAGAAGCCACCAGGATTCTCCGCTGGGCGGAAAATCATGTAAGCGCATTGTCAGCAGTTCATTCTGGGAGTGGACAACTGAGAAGTAGACTTCCTCAGCAAACACGATCTGCATCCGAGAGAGGACTTCTTTAGGAAGCCTTCGCACAGATTGCAAGTCAGTGGGAACTGCCACAGATAGACATGATGGCGTCCCGCCTCAACAAGAAGCTACAGAGGTATTGCACCAGGTCAAGAGACCCTCAGGCAGTAGCTGTATATGCCCTAGTGACACCGTGGGTGTTCCAGTCGGTCTATGTATTTCCCCCTCTTCCTCTCATACCCAAGGTGTTGAGAATGGTAGGAGGGAGAGGAATGAGAACAATCCTCATTGTTCCAGATTGGCCATGAAGGACCTGGTATCTGGATCTGCAGGAAATGCTCACAGAAGATCCGTGGCCTCTTCCTCTAAGACAGGACCGGTTGCAACAGGGGCCATGTCTATTCCAAGACTTACCGCGGCTGCGTTGGACGGCATGGCGGTTTAACGCCGGATCCTAGCAGATAAGAGTATTCCGGATGAGGTCATTCCTACGCTAATAAAGGCTAGGAAGGACATGACATCTAAACATTATCACCGTATATGGCGAAAATATGTTTCTTGGTGTGAGGCCAGGAATGCTCCTATGGAAGAATCCCATCTGAGCCGTTTCCTTTCCAAACTGGAGTGAATTTCGGCCTAAAATTAGGATCTATTAAGGTTCAGATTTCGGCCTTATCCATTTTCTTTCAAAAGAAATTGGCCTCTCTCCCTGAAGTACAAACTTTTGTGAAGGGAGTACTGCATATTCAGCCTCCTTTTGTACCTCCGGTGACGCCTTGGGACCTTAACATGGTGTTAAGTTTCATTAAGTCACACTGGTTTGAACCACTTAAAACGATGGAGTTGAAAAATCTCACTTGGAAGATGGTCATGTTATTAGCCTTGGCTTCGGCTAGGCGAGTGTCGGAATTAGCGGCTTTATCACATAAAAGCCCTATCTGGTTTTCCATATGGATAGAGCGGAATTGCGGACCCGTCCTCAATTTCTGCCAAAAGTGGTTTCATCCTTTCATATGAACTATTGTAGTCCCTGTGGCTACGCGTGACTTGGAGGATCCTGAGTCCCTTGATGTGGTCAGAGCTTTGAAAATTTACGTGGCCAGATCGGCTACAGTCAGAAAAACAGAAGCACTGTTTGTCATGTATGCAACCAACAAGATTGGTGCCCCTGCTTCAAAGTAGACTATTGCTCGCTGGATCTGTAACATGATTCAGCAGGCGCATTCTACGGCGGGGTTGCCGTTACCTAAATCGTTCAAGGCCCATTCCACTAGGAAGGTGGGCTCTTCTTGGGCGGCTGCCAGAGGGGTCTCGGCGCTACAGCTGTGCCGAGCTACTACTTGGTCGGGTTCAAACTCCTTTGCAAAGTTCTATAAGTTTAAATACCCTGGCTGAGGAGGACCTCCTGTTTTCTCAATCGGTGCTGCAGAGTCATCCGCACTCTCCCGTCCGTTTGGGAGCTTTGGTATAATCCCCATGGTCCTTACGGAGAACATCCTCTAGGACGTAAGAGAAAATACGATTTTAAACCTACCGGTAAATCTTTTTCTCGTAGTCCATAGAGGATGCTGGGTGCCCATCCCAAGTGCGGACTAATTCTGCAAGACTTGTATATAGTTATTGCTTAAATAAGGGTTATGTTATAGTCTCATCGGTCTTGGACTGATGCTCTGTTGTTGTTCATACTGTTAACTGGATAGTATATCACAAGTTATACGGTGTGATTGGTGTGGCTGGTATGAATCTTGCCCTTGGATTAACAAAAATCCTTTCCTCTTACTGTCCGTCTCCTCTGGGCACAGTTTCTCTAACTGGGGTCTGGGGGAGGGGCATAGAGGGAGGAGACAGTGCACACCAGATCTAAAGTCTTTCTTGAGGTGCCCATGTCTCCTGCGGAGCCCTTCTATCCCCATGGTCCTTACGGAGTCCCCAGCATCCTCTACGGACTACGAGAAAAAGATTTACCGGTAGGTTTAAAATCTTATTTTTTGCAAAACAGACATAAATGCAAAAATATTGATTGAATTAAGAATTGCGGCAAATATTTGAGTGTAGTAGTAAATAATCCTATATTATAAAAGGCAACTCTGCTCCTCACCTCTGTTAGCTGAGACAGCTCAAACTGAAAGTGAAACTGCAGGGAGATGTCACAGCCTTCTAAGCAGCTACTGGTTATTTTAACCACTTAACTGACGATTATTTTCCCCAAAAACCGCTCAGAAATTGTCATTTTTTTATGAGTGAATTAGGTGAAGAACATGAATTTAACCTTATCCAAAATTATTTTAGTTAAATAAAATAATAAAGTTTTTCTTTTTCAGTTTTTTTGCTAAAATAATTTTCCTCAAACATCGGAAGGGAAGAACGGTAACATCTGTAACATCGCAACATTACTTTTTACATACGAGACAGCTGCCAGGTACAAAGGGGTCTGGGAGTGGCTTGGGGGAGTTGTGTTACATTTTCCATTGTCTGCAGCCGCTGGGTGGAGGGGGGGTCCTGGCGTGCTGACCGATCAGCAATGATCGGCAGCACGGCAAACAATGGGGGAGAGTGCAGGGAGGCAGAGGGACCTTACGGTCCCTCTGACTGCAGCAGTGGAGGGAATTTTCCCTTCTCTGCCGCTGCTAACACTGTTTATCTGACTAGTCACATTCTGTGATTTTTTCAATATAGTCAACTCTGTCTGACACGGACACACACTCACACACACGCTCCCTATGTACACTGCCCCCCCCACCACCAGATACTGCCCCTATATACACTGCACCCCCATACCCCTCCATATAGTGTCCCCTATATACATGGCACGCACCCCCTCCTCCATATACTGATATACTGCTCCCGCCATATACAGCATACTCTGCACCCCCATCCCCCCTCCATATACTATGCTGCAACCCCAGGTTACTTGCTATCCCGGGACTCAGCAGCAAGTAGCAGCAGTAACCAAGAAACGGATTCAGGAACCAGCAGACGTTCCCACAGTGCCCAGAGCAAAGGCCAGTCTTTACAAGTATACTTCTGAAAAAAATAAATTGCTATGTGCAGACACAACCCTTAAGGTCTGTACACACGGGGGAGATGTGGAGGGAGATGTGTGCTGTGATCTAGCACAGACCGCTCAGCACACCTCCCCCCCCCCTGCTCAGCACAGCGCGATATGTGCTGAGCGAGGGGACGGACGGATGGGGGGGGGGGGCTGCTCGTTTCACCAAGCGGGGAAATGAGCGATGTGTTAGACTGAGCCTGCATACAGGCCAATCTAGCATCGGCGATAGCGATGCGCAGGGCTGCGGATTGCTTTCGCTGGGGGGGGTACACACGGAGAGATCCCTGCTTAGCTTCTAAGCAATCTAGTCAGATTGCTTAGAATGTAAGCCCGGATCTCTCAGTGTGTACCCCCCTTTACAGTTTTATTATATGTTTAGATAAAACATTACATTTTATCTACAGCATAGGATCTCAATCATAAGTGAAACATCAAATGAATGTTCATCTGCTTCACTGTGTATATCCTAATAAATATAAAAGTATGCCCACAGGCAATGATGCCTTTCATTTAGATTAAAATTAGATATACTTATATTCACTCTGATTGCAGATCCTGAGAGTGATAGTATTGCTGTAGATACACTGTAATGTTTTATTTGCAATATTTTTACATGTTTTTATGTTTCAGTAAATTATTTTATTTTTACTATAATTGAGCCTCTATGTTTTCCTACTAGAAGGCAGACATGCTGTACTTAAATACATATTTTACACCTACATTTCCCTGGATATATACAGTCACCTAACACAGTGGATTTGTTGTTTGTTCTTGGATTTTTATAAAAGTGAGGCATCACTTTCTATCACAAGCTGCAGGTTACTATGTTAGTATTATTTTTATCTGCATATTATTCACAGTCTGAGCGCCAGGAGCTCATATAGTGGATTGGCCACTATTTATTGTTATTGGCAGTGATAAGCCACATATGACCATTCTTGTCCCCATATGGGTAAGGGCAGAGAGCAACTGCTTGGACAGATGGCTCCATATGGGTATGCATGGTCACACCCAACCTTCCTTGCACTTGACAAGCCTGTGCATTCGGATGTTTCGACCTTGTTCTTCCACTTTCTGTGTCATTTTCCATTTGAGTGGCTTTATTATTGCTACATATTGAATAAAGTAAGTTTGCTTCTAGGCTTTCCTCACCAAATGGTTCATCTTTAAGGGAAATTGATACGGAACAAGAGCTATGGAACTAAACAGAGGGATATGATAATGTATGTATGCATATATAAGTGAGTGTGTGTGTGTGTATATGTGTTTTGTAATAACTAGCTATAATAAACTACTTAACTTTATATTTTTACTGGGTAAACTAATAGTTAATATCAATGACCTCACTGTCTGTGTAGTTTAACACATTTTCCCGATAGGAACCCAATAAGGGAGGGGCTAGTCTAGTTTCTAGTTTGTTTTGGCCTAACATTTGAACACTTAATAAGGGGCACGCTTATTTATATATTTTCACAGAAGGCTATTTTAGACAAAAATCTAAGGTCAATCTTAAAAAGGAAAGGGGTAAAAAAAATTGAGATTCTTCTTTATGTTAGTAACATAACAGAGGCCAATTGGTCCGACCATAGTCAGCTGTTCTAGTAACAAAGGGGAAGAACCAAATTAACATCACAATCTAGTGGCCATCTGCCCTAGGAAATAAGTAACATACAATTAAAGAATTCAGTCAGCACTTTTCTAATATGACATTTTATTATGGTGCATTTATTAAAAGCATATGAGCCCTAAATCCAGCAAAAACAGGCATTTTTATTATTAGAATGGACTTCTCTAAATGTAACATACCTCACGAAGCCACCGATAGCCTTTGCTGGGTACCCTACTCAATAGCTTCACCATCCAAATCCTATTCCATCAGATAAAAAAATGCTTTATATATTTATTTTTTACAAACTAATTCTAGATTTCTCTTTCTTTTTTTTTCTCTTCTCTTTTTAATAATGGTTGTTTTTTTAATTAAAATCTGTCTTTGTTTGTAACCCTTTCACAGACACTTTTAATCATACCTTCCTATGTCCCGCTTTTTGGGGACTGTTCCGCTGTCCCACACTGTATCTATACAGTGCAGAAAGTCTTTGGGTACTGCCCACCATCTCCGAAAGTGCTGGGTCCGCTTCCAGAGTGATAAAAATGGGTGCATGCTGAAGAGATCATGAGTCCTTCCCTTTGAGCCCACGCCCCCACTTCGGGCCCCCCACTGGGTCCCGAATTTAAAATCACAAATGTTGGGAGGTATGTTTAAATAAACACTATAAAGTCTTTGCACTCTCATCTGTCAACTACTACACAGGTTAGGCAGTCATATTATGGTCCCTATCGGATGCCTTATTCAACCAATATTTTCAGTAGGAACTGGTGACATCCCGAGTAAACTGGTGCATCCTCACCAATATTGGTTCAGCATACAAAATGTCTGCCTCCACCATAAATGGGAGACAGGAACATATTAAGGACACAGACAAGATGGTGGAGGTTAGCCATGAGAGATGAGGGTGTAGACAAGTTTACTATATCAGGTTTGGAGGGAATATCTATTTTCTTTGTTTAATGTGCACAAAACATTTTTTTTTTGGGGGGGGCAATACCAAAAGGAAACCCTCCATCTGTGTCAGATTCCCGCTAAATCTCTGAAAAGAACATAATATAATAAATGATACTGTACAAGCAGTCTCAGTAAGGGAACTGGTCTCTCAAAGCCAAAGTGACAGTGATCTTCCAGGTTTTTCTAACAAACCATGAAGTAACGGCTGCGTCTGATCTTGATATCTTGCAGCTGACATATTGTACAATTACAGTGATTTGACAAATTCCATTATGGCTGATAAAATATTTAGCAAGCGCTAGTGATGATGTGTCATACATGTGCCATTTGTTTTACTAATGAGAAGGATACTTAATAAATAAGTAAAAAAATATATATATGTATAAGAATTACATCCAGTTAGATTAGATTTGCAAATGACTGGCTCAAGGCATGAATTTCTGTATAGACCATGTTTGCAGTGAAGAGGCTGCTGGGTGACAGGTGCATCTATTATACAGTGTTCTCATTAATCATAACCCAACGAGCAATTGCTTTGTGTGTTTCTGTGTTTTAGGAAAAACTGGGGTGAAAGGAGCACACAGCACCCTGGAAAAAGATTTCCAGAGTGTGGAGATAAAATTAAATTTCTCCCTTGTCTGGGCAACACTGTTATCATAATGTACTGTTTAGTAAACCTAATGAAGTAAATAATCTATTTTTCACATAGTTTTCACATAGTTTCCACCAGAGGGGGCTGTGCTATTTGAGTCTACAACACAAAACATTCAGCAGGGCAGCTTCCTATTTTTTACCAGTTATTTATATAACACACACACACACACACACACACACACACACACACACACACACACACACACACACACACACACACACCATTTTGGCCATTCACATCAGTCCCTGCCCCAGTGGAGCTTACAATCTATATTCCCTATCACATGTACATGCACACACATTCATACTAGGGTTACTTTTGTTTGGAGCCAATTTACCTATATTTTTGGATTGTGGGAGGAAACTGGAGAACCCAGAGGAAACCCCCGAAAGTATGAGGAGAATATACAAACTCCAAACAGTTAGGGCCATGATGGGAATCAAACCCATGACCTCAGTGCTGTGAGGCAGTAATGCTAACCATTACACCATCCGTACTGCCCTATAAAACAAGTTCATTGTTAAGCATATTTCTCAATATTATTTTTTACTAAAATAATGTGAAAATGGTTATTTTCCCATTATTTTAGTATTGCTGTAATGTATAAAGGGGCAATTGGAGGACAATTTGCTAAATTCTCCTCCAAGCCCTCATATTCCATATTCTTATATTTTTTTTATTAATAAGCAGATTGCATTTCCCATTCTTGTAACACTAAATGTGATCTGCTCAAATTTACTAAAATCTAACTGAAAAAAATATATACCGGAGGGAGCCCTGCATTAATAATGCCATCTTCAGATAGCATTATGCAGACTTCCCCACCTCGTCTCATTACTCCTGCTCAGTATTTCCTGCCTGCTGGCAGGAAAAGCAGAACCTGGAGTAGACTTGTATGATCAGCCATGTATGTCTGAATGCTCACAGGCTAATCATACAAAAAAAAGAAAAATAATCAAAAAATAATACCTGTACCCAGGGACTGGGGACCGGTGATCGGTGAGCGAGTTGGTTATCCGATTGATGTGCTCTGTAACCCCTGTCATCTGATTTGTACAATGTACTGAGAAGATGTGAAGTCCCGGCCAGCATCTCAGTTTACTACAAGGATCAGATGTCCGGGGTTGCAGAACAGGCGCGCAGGAGCAGGTGACTGGATAACGGCGGAGCTCACTGATTGTCAGTGTGTTGGCATAGCAGGGATCGAGGAGCACATGCATTGCCTACCAGGTCCAAGCTGCAGAATGTATTGCATTCCAGAACTTGGTGCATATGAGATATGAGGCCAAATTTCTGAAAACAGAATTTTCGGAGGTTTGACACAAAATTTACCTTTGATGCATCTCGCCCCAATGTTTATTTCCCTTCTCCCATGGGGAAAAATGTATCAAACTTTCCATAGTAACCAATAAGCTTCTCTCTAGCATTTATCAAGTACCTTCTATAAAGTGTTAGGTAGAAGCTGATTGGACAACCTCTTCACTTGTCTATTTCTGCACTTTAGACAATTTGATACATCTCCCAACATGGGCCAATATTTACAAAAAAAATCAAGTTTGTCCTATTTGTGTTTTTTTTTTCAAAGTCCCAATCCGGGAATTCACTAAGCACAAATCTCGGCAGTGTCTGGTCTATTTGTAATGGATTTAACGGCAAAGTTCTGAAATACGAATGAATAGACCATCGGTCAAACGCGGCTGTTATTTCATACAATACGGGTATTCACTATTCATTCGTATTTGGGTGTTAGTCTCTGAGTGCTCAAGTGCGGGTCTATTTTTTTGCGAATCGTTAAAAAAAGCAGCAAAAAAATAGACCTGCTTTTTCCAGTCGAGTTTGGATAACCATGCACGGATCAGTGAGATCTGTGCATGGTTATCTATGGGAAAGGGTGTGTTTAGTGTAAAAACAGAAAAAAAAATGCGTGCGGTCCCCCCTCCTAAGCACAACCAGCCTCGGGCTCTTTGAGCCGGTCCTGGTTGACAAAATATGGGGGAAAAAATGACAGGGGTTCCCCCATATTTCATCAACCAGCACCAGGCTCTGTGCCTGGTCCTGGTTCAAAAAATACGGGGGACAAAAAGCGTATGGGTCCCCCGTATTTCTTAAACCAGCACCGGGCTCCACTAGCCAGGTACATAATGCCACAGCCGTGGGACACTTTTATTGTGGTCCCGGCGGCCCTGGCATTACATACCCAACTAGTCACCCCTGGCCGGGGTACCCTGGAGGAGTGGGAACCCCTTAAATCAAGGCCCCCCCCCCCCTCCAGCCACCCAAGGGCCAGGGGTGAAGCCTGAGGCTGTCCCCCCATCCAAGGGCGGCGGATGGGGGGCTGATAGCCTTGTGTAAAAAATGAGAATATTGTTTTTAGTGGCAGTACTACAAGTCCCAGCAAACCTCCCCCGCAAGCTGGTACTTGGAGAACCACAAGTACCAGCATGCGGTGGAAAACCGGGCCCGCTGGTACCTGTAGTACTACTACTAAAAAAATACCCAACAAAAAACAGGACACACACCGTGACAGTATAAGTTTATTACATACATGCACCCCTCCAAACATACATACTTACCTATGTTCACACGAGGCTCGGTCCTCTTCTCCATGTAGAATCCTCTGGGTACCTGTGAAAAAAATTATACTCACATAATCCAGTGTTGCTTGTCTTCTTTGTATAATCCACCTACTTGGCAAAACAAAAAAACGGAAACCCGACCACGCACTGAAAGGGGTTCCATGTTTACACATGGGACCCCTTTATCCGACTGCCAGGACCCCCCCTGACTCCTGTCAAAGAGGGTCCCTTCAGCCAATCAGGGAGCGCCACGTCGTGGCACTCTCCTGATTGGCTGTGTGCTCCTGTAGTGTCTGTGAGGCTGCACACGGCAGAGATACAATGTAGCGCCTATGCGCTCCATTGTATCCAATGGTGGGAACTTTGCGGTCAGCGGTGAGGTTACTTTCTGTCAACCGCTGACCGCAAAGTTCCCACCATTGGATACAATGGAGCGCATAGGCTCTACATTGTATCTCTGCCGTGTGCAGCCTCACAGACACTACAGGAGCACACAGCCAATCAGGAGAGTGCCACGACATGGCGCTCCCTGATTGGCTGAAGGGACCCTCTTTAACAGGAGTCAGGGGGGGTCCTGGCAGTCGGGGAAAGGGGTCCCATGTGTAAACATGGGACCCCTTTCAGTGCGTAGTCGGGTTTCCGTTTTTTTGTTTTGCCAAGTACATGGATTATACAAAGAAGACAAGCAACACTGGATTATGTGAGTATAATTTTTTTCACAGGTACCCCGAGGATTCTACATGGAGAAGAGGACAGAGCATCGTGTGAACATAGGTAAGTATGTATGTTTGGAGGTGTGCATGTATGTAATAAACGTATACTGTCACGGTGTTTGTGTCCTGTTTTTTGTTGGGTATTTTTTTTAGTTGTAGTACTACAGGTACCAGCATTCCTGGTTTTCCACCGCATGCTGGTACTTGTGGTTCTCCAAGTACCATCTTGCGGGGGAGGCTTGCTGGGACTTGTAGTACTGCTACTAAAAACAATATTCTCATTTTTTACACAAGGCTATCAGCCCCCCATCCGCCACCCTTGGATGGGGGGGGGACAGCCTCGGGCTTCACCCCTGGCCCTTGGGTGGCTGGAGGGGGGGACCCCTTGATTTAAGGGGTTCCCACTCCTCCAGGGTACCCCGGCCAGGGGTGACTAGTTGGGTATGTAATGCCAGGGCCACCGGGACCACAATAAAAGTGTCCCCCGGCTGTGGCATTATGTACCTGGCTAGTGGAGCCGGTGATGGTTTAAGAAATACAGAGGACCCCTACGCTTTTTGTCCCCCGTATTTTTTGAACCAGGACCAGGCGCAGAGCCCGGTGCTGATTGATAAAATATGGGGGAACCCCTGTCATTTCCCCCCCCCCGTATTTTGTCAACCAGGACCCGCTCAAAGAGCCCGAGGCTGGTTGTGCTTAGGAGGGGGGACCCCACGCAATTTTTTTCTGATTTTTTAACACTTTAAACACCTTCTTAAAGTACACAATGAAGCCCTGCACGGATCTCACAGATCCGGCCGGGATTCCTTGTGTTTTGTCAGGCAGTGTTTTACTCATCACTCCCGTAAAACACTGCCTGACATTACGAATCACATCGACATCGGAAAATACGAATTTGGAAAAATCGGCAGCTTAGTGAATGATCGTATCAGAATTCAACAAGTTGCAGTAAAATGCACCCGATACCATTCGAGTTCAAACACCCTTAAAAATGGCAAAAACACGAATCTTTGTAAATATAGTAATATACCCCATGGTCTCTTTTTTATCAGTCACTAGCAGTACTGGGCTCCTATGTAGTGTTGGGCATGCGTGACCGGCGGTAAGGAGATCATCATACTGACGCCGGGATCCTGGCATTGAGGTGGCCGGTGGGGGGGTGAGTGCAACAAGACCCTTGCGAGCTCGGTGGCTTGCTGCGCTTGCCACAAGTTTTATTCCCACTCTACGGGTGTCGTGGATACCACGGGTGGGAATAGTCCCTGTTGGTCGGAATGCTGACTGGCGGGATTGTGAGAGAGCGGGATCCAGGGGTCGGTATTGTGACCAGCGGTCTCCAGACCGCTGGTCACATAACTGTATCCCCCTATGTACATACATATATGCATACATACAAATGTACAAGGCGAGCCACATCCCAACAAATGCAGCAGTTGTATTAACTGGCGTCATATTTATTTGTCTTTTTTTTTTAAATCTTTTAAAAGAAAAAAAAAAAAAGATTAAAACTAGCACGAAGGTAAAAAAACCACATTAATACAGTGTGCTATTTTAAAGTCACACTGTGCCGATTTCAGAGCCCTTTGCCTCATTTCCATAAAAGAAGGAAAAAAATAAATAAATCACAGCATGTACCGATTCTGCCTAAAGTATCTGGAAGCTGACACATGGGTCTAGCTGACATTATTAAAGTGGAGGCTTTCTGTTGGAGGGCAGTGCTGTAAATTCCTAAGGCAAACAAAGAAGGAACGGACAGGCAATGCTAGCAGAGAATGAGGAATGAACACTGTCAAATCTGGCAGACACTTCACTTGCTAAAAATATTAGTGTTTGCCTAAAAGCTAAGAGAGTCCTGAAAAGCCCTGCCAAAATATGAACTCTATTAAAAATTACAAAGAGCATGCCACTGTTATGAGATACTTCATGAAAACAGGAAGATTTAATTCTCAAACACACAATTTTCCTTAGGATGTAAATGAATTGCTGGAATAATCATTATCTTTTGTAATAAACAACATTAATCATTTGCTAATAGATGTCACTGTTTATGGTACAAGGCCTGTGCTTTATTATACTGTAACATCTATTTAGAAAAAATGGGGGGGATGGATACTGATAAAATAGTTGCTTTCCTTTTTTTTTTTAATGGTGTTTCAGAGGAAAAAGAAAAAAGTCAATGAAAGCGGAGTTTTAATTTAATTTAATAATCTAAATAAACACCTGGCCTAGCTAACAATATTCATGTTGCAGGACTATAGTATACCTAGCATCTATAAAGGTGTTAGGTTACTTGCAGGAGTTACTATGAGCTAGAAAGTCATGGTTGGTTTTGAGGTGCCATAAAAATAGTAAAAACTAGAGAACAGAGAGGTAACACTTATCAAGTTTATATTTGGACTCTACCAAGGTGCTCCTTGATGAAGGAATGCATTGTGGGTACATTTTATACACCGATACATGTGAAACACAAAATGATACTAAGCTGCTTTTGGTGACAAAGTGGTTAATACAGAACAGAGCAAACCATGTTAAATGTGCATTACTTTGTGTCAGTATTACTTTGAGGAGCGAGGCGGGGTAAGAGAATGGTTGTCGGCATGTTTGGTTTGAGATATCAGACGTATTGTCCTTTGAGTCGTCTGGCAATCTCTTCTGTCCCCGGGAATTATCTCACACACATGATGCAGATTTACGGAAGGGATCGGCAGGGACTTTGCATTCCTCTGGTAGGATGATACGAGCTTGTATCTAAATCTGTTCCATATGACCCACTTCACATGGCTGATGTCTGGCTCGAGCACTCAGAAAGGATTGGTCGGTTGTGGCTTGACTGGTTAGGTGTCAAGTTAATAGTCTGTGCCAGTGAAGACCACAGAATCGCAAGTCTGCAATATATTTCAGATGGCGTAATAAGTCACATTTACTGGGCAGATATGTAGGGAATAAATCCATAGTTCACTAGCTGTAACTGTCAGAACCTACAGCCTACAGTAACTGAGAAGTTATCTCCAGTTGCTAAACTCTGCTGGCCAAATGATAGAATGTCTACAGGGATGGGCAGAAACCGTTTAGCCCTGCGATGATCATGTGGTAAGGTCAATCTGTCCATAGTGGAATTTAAAGGCAGTCAAGAACGGTTTCTGATTACTTTCCTACCTGTCCAAATCCTCAATGCAGGACAGTGTAATGGTCATCTGAGTACATTTCATAACTGTAGTTTTGTGTGTGTATAATATTGTTTTGGGGGTATGAGCTAAGACTGGTTGGTATGCAGATCGTGGGTACTTGAAGCGTAATTCTACCTGCACAAAATCATCTCTTTTAAAGCGCTTCTACACACTGGTGGGGCCCACAATTTGGCAATTACACAATTTGAAAATGAGCATAGTTGAATCTTGCTAAGTTTCCTAGTATTTGGGAAATGTTTTAAAGTACATTTTAACTTATTTAAACCCTAGAAGAAAAAAAGCCACAATAGTTCCAAAACAAAAACAAAATAACCCTTAGTGAATTTGAGGTCACATATCAGAACGTTTTGGAATTATTCTGCGGAACCTCACTCATCGAGACATATGTCAGATGAGTGTATATTACCTTTTTTTTTTTTTATGACGAGCACATCATGTTATTTGCTTTTATGTAGAATACATTGTTTGTACATATTACACTATTGTAGGCCTTTTTGTTTCTTTGAGCCTCCAGTCTGAGCCATGCTGCGGTTATTATGCTGGATGCAAATTCACAAGCATTGAACTGGTCATTGGAGATTTTCTAAATATTCTATACATCTTATACCACAACTTCATTGCATGAGAGCACAATACTGGAATATCAGTATTACACTATATCATTATTTCATGGTGCATATTTATCATCTGCATGGATTTTGTATATTTTACCATTTTTACCAAAATTTATTTGGGTGCTCCGGTTTTCTCTCAAAGCCCAAACACATACAGTAAGGTTAAGTTGTTTCTGGTTCCAAAACTCATAAGAAAAAGTCACAGATATTAAAAAATGTTAATTCAATGTCTTTCAGGCTGAACTACGTCACTGCACTACTACATTTGCAGGTTAGAGGAGGAAAGGGATCTAGGAGTGATAATCTCAGATGACTTGAAGACAGGTAAGCAATGCAACATAGCAATGAGGAAGGCAAGTCAGGTGCTCAGTTGCATAGTCAGAGGAATCAGTAAGCTGGAAGAAAGAAGTAATGATGCTACTGTACAGATCATTGGTATGACCTCATCTAGAATACTGTATTAAATTCTGGAGACCATATCTACGGAAGCATATAAATGCATTAGAGACTGTACAAAGAGTGTCAACTAAAATGGTGCATGGCCTACATCACAAAACTTACCCGGAAAGACTAAAAAATCTTAATATGTATAGTTTGAAGCAGAGAAGGAAAAGGGGGGACATGGTAGAAACCTTCAAATATGACAAGGGTTTGTTTTAACAAGGTACAGGAGGGAGAAGAGAAGTGTTAGAACACAAGGACATGCACTGAAACTGGAGAGAGATTGGTTCTAGGGAAACTTGAGGAAAAAGGACTTCACAGAAAGGGCAGTGGATAGGTGGAAAAGCCTCCCTTCAGAGCTGGTAGAGGCTAAGACAGTAGAGCAATTTAAACATGCTTTGGATAGACATAAGAATATTCTTACAAAGAACTAAGGATCAATTATGGTTGAGGTTACCAAAAAAGGGGCAGACCTTACAATTTTTATAGTTGTCCAAAGATAATGGTCATCTTTACTAACCCTGCAGCAGCCCCCACAATGGCCCTCATTCCGAGTTGATCACACCAAGCAATTTTTTGCTGCTGGTGAGATCAACAAATCTCCGCCTAATGGGGGAGTGTATTTTAGCATAGCAGGTCTGCGATCGCTTGTGCAGCCCTGCTATGCTAAAAAAGTTTCACACAAAACAAAACCAGCCCTGGACCTACTTACCCTGTGCGACGGGTGCAGCAATGATGGTCACGGCTTTGACGTCAGACATCCACCCTCTGTTCGCCTGGACATGCCTGCATTTTTCTTACCACTCCCCGAAAATGGCTTAAAACAGTGAGTTGACGCCTCAGAATGCCTTCCTGCTGTCAATCTTCTTCGCCACGGTGCAGTGTGCGCCCCAGCAGTGTCCCCCCGCTGTGCCCCCCCTCCCGCTTCGTGGCGCTGGTCCTCCCCCGCTATGAAGGGAATCAGACGCTAAGCGTCTAGTTTCCCTTCATGGAGAGGACCTTTGGTGTGCGGTGCGCGATGACGTCATCTCGCACCGCACAGCATTGTGGCACAGACGCTAGGGGTCATAATTGACCTCTAGTGCCTATGCTGTGCTATGGGAGAGACGTCATTACTGACGTCTCTCCCATAGAACCGAGGAGAAGAGCGGCGCCGGTCTGCAGGGTCTGGAATCAGGAGCGGGGTATAGTAAGTATACTTTTTTTTTTTCTTCCATTTCAGCGGTGCTAAAAATGGGGGCGTGACTGACCACGCCCCAATATTAAGCCACGTCCCTAACTTTTGTCCGGGGCACCACAAGGGCAAGAACCGGCCCTGCGTGTGTACATTCACACAATTCATTTATGTTTCACATACACACAGCCTGAGACAGCCTCAGTGTGAGGAAGCCGCCGAGGACATACTAAGGCAGAGAAACGCGTATGTGGATAAAAAGTGAGTTTACAGCCGGCCGGCTTAATCAATTCTTCAAGCAATTACATGCTGTCTCATTATTATATTAAGGTACTCAGTACCCGGACATCCGGACCCCAGTGCTAAGGGGGAATAGGGAGTACGCTCCCCTATCTGAGTTATATTACTTTCCATTCAGAGGCAACAGATGTACCCTAGTGCTAAAGGGAATGACATACCATAAGCTTGATGTAACTATACTAACATTACTGCTTTGCTGACCGACGATCTTTGGGACGCTTTTTACACCTGAGTTTATGACATCTCACTCAGAGGCAGCTGTGACAATCCAGTGTCAAAAGGAAGGACATACTATAAGCTTGTCAATATTGCTTTAACAATACTGCTTTGCTAACCCTCGATCCTCGGGACAGTGCTGAATAAGTGATTGAAGTATTAACCCACTAATCTCTTTCTGTCATAAAAATAAACGGACAGTATATTAATTACCCTACATTGCAGGGACGCCTGCAATGTTATAGGAGTCACCTAAAGGCAGCTATTTTAATTAGTGGAGTTTCCTTATGTGCACTAATGTTTTAATACATGTTTTTTTAGGAGAGAATCTCTCTATGTAGAATAGTGATGTGCTATAGTAGCACTAAATGCTGTATGCATATTTAAATCTTTTTTGTTTTGATTTATGTGATATAAGAAATCCGGCCGGTAACTGTATAGGTATATACATTTTATTTATACATTTTTTATATGGGGGAATGAATAAAATCTTTAATTGAATGCTAAGCGCAGTTCCAATTTTTTGTCTTTTCTGGTTGTATGTAAGTGGTGGCAGAAGAACCAAGCCCCAGGAACGTGCGGCTAAACATTCAATTTAAACATTTGCGCCCAATTTTTTGTTTTTTTTCTATGCTATATGAATTCTGGACTTGTAACCCTTAGCCCTGGCTGTAACTGAAAACTGCTGTCACCTTCAGGCCAAGCCTTTTCTATGAAACCTCATATAGAGGTTTGCACCTGAGGCATACACCAACACCTGGTAATTAAACAGACGGTGACATGGTTATCCTGCACAGACCAACTGTAAGCAATACGTCCTTACTCCTCTTCCTGTCCTCCCATTTTCTGTTCTGAGGTCCACACAGTTCATGTAATGAGTTCCTTGCTGCATTTTACAGTTGTATTGGGTTAAACTCAAAATTTCTTGCCAACTTTCATCCATGGCTCCAACACATACCCCCCTGTAAACAACATGCCCACTCATCCTTTGGTATCTCCACTGATGAACCAACTAAAACTATGGCTTCCAAGCTTATCTCTATACCAGCTCATTTGGACTCACACAAAGCATTATCCAGCCAACACACTGGATCTAACTTGTTTTTCGGGGAGCAACTCTAAGCCTAACTCTACTTTCCCGCTCACAGAAAATAGACTACTTTCCTACAATTGGTCTATTTTATCCACCACCCTACCTCTTTATAAACCTGTCCACTTATACAGAAATCCCCATAAAAATACTTTGGCCTGCTGCCCTTCCTTCCCTAATCTCCAACTACTCCTGTCCTAACCAGTGGCTTCCCAGTACAACAACATGCTGATCTGCTCTCCTGCCAAACTGCACTATCCATGCCTCACCACCCAACCACAACCTTGGCATGCTGATCTCATTAGATCCCTGTAGTAAGTAGCACAAGCTGCTGAATGGAGGAAATCTAGTTTTAACTCTAATTTCCTCAAATACTAATTCAAACTTCTTGACTTTAACTCTGCCCTCAACTTGGCTAAACAAACTGACATCTCCACTCTTATATCCTCGGAAATCCTCAAATCCCACATTTGCTTTATCCAACCTCAATTGTGCCAACAACATTTAGTATGCACAATGAAGATCTAATTGCTGCACTCTTTTCATTTCACAACCTATTCACTTGATCCAATCCTTTCTAATGTGTGCTCACTCTAATTACAGGTACCAGACTTGGCCAAATTATAGGTATCTCTCTCCAAAGGTATTTTCCCCACTGCTTTCCAATGTGTAATCATTTACATTTTCAAAACTACTAGAATGCCCTGGGTACAACAGAATAACTTCTTCTCTTACCACTAACTCTCCATAAACACTCTTTAATATGGCTTTAGCCCAACCCATGCCACAAAAGTAACAAGTGCCCTTCTTGTAGCCAAATCAAAAAGGTGACTCTTCCAATCCTATTCTCCTGGATATCTCTTCAACAAACATTCAACACTATTGACTTCCCCTGCTCCTGTAGAGTTGTTGCTTTCCTATGCAGTCAATGGGCCTCAGTCC